>NW_022639600.1:176352-181803 GCF_010583005.1 Odontomachus brunneus
CACCACTTCACCGCCCCTCTGTCCGCAACTCGATAATCCCTCTTCACGGGGCTCACCGTATGCGCGCGACTCGGACTCCGACATTTTGAATAATAATGGCAATGGGCAGTGTACTCCGAGGAGTCGGTAAGACGATCAGCGTCTTCGTGGATTAGGACAAGACCCCACAAATCTCCTCCTATTGTTGATTAAACGAAAAATCACGAGGAGGATTACACGGCGTCCTCCGGTCTCTCGCTCACACTTTCACTCTCTCTTTCTTTCTTTGATAAATTCAAGTTCGGCTCGTTGTGAAAAATAATGTTTTCCTCGTTCATGAGACGGAGAAGCGGACGCGATCTGTCGCGTAGTCGGTAATTCGGCGCCTTGCAGCAAGTGGTAACCATCAATTCGGATAACGAAATTAAAAGTTTCATAATTCTCGAGTCCCTGCCTCGTCGCCGCTGTCGCAAACAACCATTTTCGTTCTCGCCTATCCATTAAAAGTTCCACGAGATTCTTAGTAGCGCGTGTATCCCGACTCGTTCACGAATCATTGGAATCGTTATCTCGTCGTTATCAACAGCGAGTTTACCATACACGCTGACCCGTGAGACTTCGCCCAGATAACGGACTTTCTTCATTCTCTCTCTCTTTCTCTCTCTGTCTTTCTTTCTTTCGGTCTCGAGGTAGATATGAGCGAGAAAGTTACGCCTGAAACACATCATAATCCCACAGTGAGTCGGTCCCTGCACTCCGGAGGCGCTTAATTATTAAGACAGGGCAGGTGTTATCGGCTATAGGTAGGCCACGTTAATTATCTTCAAGATGGCGGTCGCGAGAGACGTCGAAAGAACACGTCGCACGTAAGCGAAGGGCGGAGGTGGATACCTGTTGACAGGCATTTGCATGTGAATGCGGCATGCTGTCGCGTTCCTCTAATCTCCACGAGATTATTTTCTGAGGACACGAGTTTCCTGGCCATTACCACCTCTTAGGGTGATATTGTCATTTTCGTTTCTCCTTTCTTTCTTTTTTTCATTTTCATATCTTTTTCAAGGCTCTCTCTCTCTCTCTCTCTCTCTCTCTCTCTCTCTCTCTCTCTCTCTCGTTTGCTCTCGATCGCTCGCTCGCTCGCGTAATCCCTCGAAACCCGTGTCGCCGACCTGCAACTCGTTACTTTCATGAGACCCGACAGATTCGGATAAGAACGTTTCTTTCTTCTGCCTTTTTCCTCTTATTATTTTCAACAACAATATATCTTGGGAACGAAACGCTTGTATATTCATGAGAGCCGTGTGTTGCTTTTTCTATTTTACATCGGCAGCAGACCGCGGTAACAATTACAAATGTCATTTTAATCGTCTCCGATACGCGAGTATTTAATAATCAACTCGTCTGTCGCGCTGCAACAGCAGCAGAGCAGCAGGCGGTGGTGAATTCAGCAAAAAAGAGGGGTGGTTGTTAATTGCGTACATAATATCACGACGCCGTGAGAGAAATAAATGTCGACGTGTCGTTATGCATCGGGCGAAATTATTTATATATTTATTTATTTATTTTGACAATGATAATTAAACGACGCGACGTGTTTGACGCGAGCATTATCCACCGCTGCATGTGTGTGCGTTCGTTTTTGTATGCGTGCGCGCGCGCACGCACGTATATCTGTGCTTCAATTACTGCACACAGTACTCGCGGCTACTTTGATCGTAGTCATCGTTCATGTTTATCGTGAAGGAATACCCGTACGGCCGCGGGCGAGAGTCTCGAGGGAGGAAGTACAGAAAAAAAGAAAAAGGGGCGATCGCCCCTTCGAGAGAGGGAGAAAGAGAAGAAAAACAAAGGCAGAGTGCGGCAGCGTGTTCCACCTAACTTTCGTCTGAGCGACGGTGGTGGATTTTCCGAAATTGCCGTCAGCGCCGACAGCTCCTACACGAAAAATTTATGCGCCTCCGCGACTCGCGACGTCGCACGATAAACGATACGCGCCACCGACGATGACGACGACGGCAACGACCAATGACAGACATCACCGTTCGTGAATAATTACTGATGAGCTCGAATTAGAAAAGAATGATTGCGAAAAAAATGTCTTAAACCGTATATATCGTGCGCCTAAAAATATCGAGTGAAAAGAATAATTGAGTAACTTTTGGTCGCGCAAAGTTTTGTCACGCGAACTGATCGAGTGAAATTGAATAAGAATCGAGTCACAGGTCGATAATCTAACGTGACAGACTGATTAGACAAGCACTGAAATTTTGCTGAAAAAACCGGAGCAGTTAGTTTCGTCATGTAAAATTCTGAAATTACTCTTTAGATTTCTTGGCAATATTTTCACTCGAGGTGATTGTGACAACATTGCAACTTGAGATCACAAGAGTGAATGCTTCACTTGAGATCAAATTGGATTCTGACTCCGTATGAACAAATGCAATTGATTGGAGATATTTAAAAAAATTGATTTGTTATGTTTTTTCCTGGTAGAACTATCCGTTGGTTCTTAAATTTTTTTGGGTTATTTTTTCCCAAATGATGCTTTGATATTTATATATCTTTAATCTGCTCATCAATAACTACAATTTTATAAAAAAAATTTAAGATTTAAAATGCCACAAATAAAGCTAAAAGCTTATGAGAGCGTGGTCTTTAAAGAGCGAAATCGTTCAAATCGACTCTTGAGCTAGATATTTTTGTTTTTTTATAACTTACGTTTGAAATAACCAATGGCAAAATTCTCGAAACAGTAAATGCGGATACCGCACGCGGACGCGGATCCCCGAGAGGGGAAGATATTCAGACTTGCGCGCATTCCTCTGTGCTTATGCCAACAAAGAAACCAACGCCAACGTAGACACGACGATCCAACAATAGTTCGTTCTTTTTAACGAGCGTCGCTTATTATGTCGCGTTTGTAGACGGAGCATTTCTTGAGCGAGAGAGCAGGTAGGAGGCACGGTGGGAAGGAATAATTAAAGCGCATTTATGTGTAGGCCAATTCGTGATCACCGTCGCCGTCGGCCTCGGGATCTGAATAGGTCCTGGGATGACGTATTAGCTCATATTTGTCTCCCGACAATACCGGCTAAACTCTCTGCCCAGGTGTCCGTCGTTTTACACTCTTCCATCTCTCGGGAGGACGCGCGCGTGCATGGAATTATAATGGGATAGACCGTAACGGAACGAAAGAGAGAGAGAGAGAGAGAAAGAGAGAGAGAGAGAGAGAGAGAGAGAGAAAGAGAGAGAGATATGGGCAGCGACGAGGGGCGGGAAGGGAGAAGGATGATTCGGGAAGCCCCAGAAGCAACGAGATGGGACAAACGGTAAAAATGAAGCGCGCGCGCCCGCGTGTGTATGTGTCATACGTGCGTATGTATGTGTAAGATGCAGGGAAATGTGGAAAAAAACGAGGAACGTCGGAGTCCACGAATTATGTCGGTACAGATCGAGGGTACATCTCAATATAATTTTCGCGCGGCTCGGAATCATTGTAAATGTTTTATTAGGAAAAAAGGGCGGGAAAGCGCAGAATACTCGCGTTCACTCGCGTGGACTCAGTTCAGATGCGAATAGTCGACGGGAAAAGAAGTCAATTCGTCGAAAGAACGTCGAGTGTCGCGTTTCGAATGTGAGTCGAAGGGCGAACGGACGAAGACGCTCGGCCCTGCCGGGCACAGTTCCACTGTCCACATTCCTCGCTCCCTACGGGCGGCCTACGCTGGCTCGTTCGCTCTTGTCATCTTTGTCCGGCGCATTAAAGCCCGCGATAGTACCGCCGGTGTGTTTTCGTGATTGATCGCGCGATCTCGTCATTCGGTATAATAAGATCGCCTTGAATTCCCCTCGCGAATCTCCGGCGCGGCGGTTCAATTTAGCCCGCTAATCGACGCAACAACCATCATCGATTGTTCCGTGCGCGGGAATGAAAAAAGAAACCGCATAATAATTGTCGACACGTAACGCGAGAGGGAGAGAGAGAGAGAGAAAAGCTTCATTTATTACGCGCTCTGGGACAGATCCCCTCAAGCGCTGTGCAAAGTATTGAATACAAATTGAGTAAAAGAATTATATATAGTACGAGATTTAAAGGTTTTCTATATAACACATATGTAGAAAAATTTATCTATGCTATTGACATATGTGCAGAACAATAGTGTATTAATGAAAAATGCTATATGTGCTGAGTGTTTGGAAATCGGACATCACGAAATATAATCAATAGTGCCATGTAGTGCCATTTATAGAGACAATTTTCAAAACAAAAATAGATTTGAATGATTAAGTAAAGATGTTAAATTAAGTGAAAATATGCTTTGAAAGAGAGAGAGAGAAAATAGATACAAGAAGGGGTGTAAAAGGTGGTACAAGGAGGTGGGGGTGGTGGATAGGATAGGTATTCGCAGCGAAAGTCCCGCGGTGCGAAAAAAGATGGCGGTCGTCAAATTGATACATATTAATAAGAGCAGAGATTCACGTTGTCAGATTTTTGCATAAATTTGAATCGGCGCTTTCGCGCGCACTCTCTCCCTCTCCCTCTCTCTCTCTCTCTCTCTCTCTCTCTCTTTCTCTCTCTCTCTTGTACGCTCACGAGAACGCTCTCGCGCACTCGGCAAGGATCTCGAAATTTGAATAATCGAGAATAATTCCGAAGTTTTCTCCGTGTAAACGCGCTGTAATCAGCGCGCGGAAGCGCGCGCTCGCTACTCGCCCGCGAAACATTTCACCATGTAACACCTCGCGATGGGTAATTAACCGCGCGAACGCGGAATCGGAAAACGTGCGGATTTCGCTTCCGCGAGCGGCCGCTCCGCTACCCCGGCGTGTTTGCGCTTTTAATGAATCTTGACCGAGTAATGGCGCGTCTTTGTTTACCTGTTCCGATGCGAAATACCGCTATTAATTAGAACAATCAGCTTTATTAATCAGTTGGGTAAACAAGGCTTAGCTCGATCAATTATAATTCATTAGATTAATCAGCCCGGGAAACAGCTTCATGCTGAAGCGTCGCTCTTTTGTGCCGCCTGGTGGTATTCCCCTCTTCCGCGTCTCTTCTCCCGCGTTTTTAAATCCTTGTGCCGTTTCGACGCCTCTTTCACCTACTCTCTGGTCAAGCACATATACATATTATTTTAGAGCAATGGCAATCCCTTTGCTGTGCGTCAACAATCGAGTTTCATGACATTTGGCGACAGTTGAAATAAAGAAAGAGAGAGAGAGAGAGAGATTAGCCGAGAGACGGTCGAGAGTTGCTTTAGGTGAAGAATGAACCAGATATCGAAGGATATCGCGGAGCGCGCCGAATTTCGTATTCCCCATTGGTAGGCTAGTCAGCCTCTGACAATACCGGCCAAGTGACGAAGTAACGTACCTATATATATATATATATATACATATATGTGTATATATATAGTATATACATATATATATATATATATATATATATATATATATATATATATATATATATAT
>NW_022639600.1:181929-182830 GCF_010583005.1 Odontomachus brunneus
ATATATATATATATATATATATATATATATATATATATATATATATATAGATGTCTCTGCATGTAGCAGGTAGCATACCTAACTGTGCCGCGCGAAATGTCCGCCTGACCCTGTTGTAGCGATGTCTGCGAACGAACCAAGTACCTCCGCGAACTCTGGAATGAATATTCCGCGATTCGGTGAGAGCCGTGTTAGAGTATCTCTTCGACGATCGAGAACCGAGGAGTCGTGCCATCAGATGTCTGTAATCGAGGTGTAAAGACTGATCGCCAAATGACACGACTGTCTTCCGGGTGACAGCTCGGCTCGCGAATTAAACGACGTATCCGGGCGCGGACGTGTACAGAGACGGACGAGATGAGACAAAGGATCTTTTCGGGCCTGCCGTCGCAATTACTCGGCGGCGCGCTTTCGCGACGAGTTTTCGAAAATGTTTCTCGCGCTCGCACCACGTTCGAACACCTCGCCGAACACCGGCGCCACGTTGCAAGGGAGTTTGCTGCACGCAAATGAAGAATTGTCAGCCAAATACGGTTCGAGAGTGGTAAGGGGCGCTAGTAGGGGATGAATGGGACGTAATGCCGGGTCTACCCTGATTGTTGCACTCCTCTCCCTTCCTCCGCGACCTCTCGAACCCATCGGAATTTCCAGTACGAATTTCCGGCTGCGACGTCACTTCCGCCGGCCGGGAACAAGCGGAGCCGGCTGTCCAGAATCGTCTATCTCGTCCCTATTTAAGCCTTTCCGCCCTCGTCGAGATGCCGTCTTCGCATCGACGCGTAACGATCGGAAACGCGCGCGATTTAAACTTGTTAGTGTCTCTAACTCTGTCTCTCTCTCTCTCTCTCTCTCTCTCTCTCTCTCTCTCTCTCTCTCTCTCTCTCTCTCTCTCTCTCTCTCT
>NW_022639600.1:182998-185219 GCF_010583005.1 Odontomachus brunneus
TCTCTCTCTCTCTCTCTCTCTCTCTCTCTCTCTCTCTCTCTCTCGCGCGCGCGCGCTTTTCTCTCTCCTTTTGTCCCCTGTTTCTCTCTCTCTATTCTATTCTCTCACTCTCACTCTTGCGGACTCTTATCGACTCGAGCAATAATCCCATCGTTTCATTGCCGGATCCCGTCATTCATCGCATCGATGGATTTTCCGTTTCGCAAACCGCTTTCTCCGTCGCACGAAGGAAAAGGAAGTTTTTTAACGTTACATCGTTAAACGCGCGCACAAGCGGTTAAGAGACGAGGGCGGAGAAGTCGGACGCGCGTTTGCCAACGCGCGCGGCACCGTAAATAATAAAACCGCGAAGGTAAATATAATTACCTAACCGTATGTGCAACTTGTTTGTATACGGCGGCGCGTCGACAACGCAACAATCGTAAGACCCGTCCGTGAGGAAAACTGGGCCCCCTCTCCTTTTGTGAAGGGGGTGCCGGCACGAGAAATTAAGATTTCAGCGGCTCCCGTGAGATCCCCCCGCTTAGCCAATTTAATCTCCGCGAGTGAAACCCCTTTCTCCCTCTTCCTTTTTCTCTCTCTCTCTCTCTCTTTCTCTATCTATCTATCTGTGTCTCTCTCTCCCCTCTCGGCCCTCGGTCACAATGCGTCTCGCGGATATTCGAATTACGCCGCGCCATTATAGCCAAGGGATGACGCGCCTAAAATGATTTCTTTCATCCGATGTAGCGGTCGCTATAGTGAAGCGCCGCGCCTGCCTTTCTTCCAGGTTCTTCAACTGCGGCACATACACATTTCACGAGAAGGAGAAATGACAAGAGAACCGAGAGAGAGAGAGGAGTGAGAGGATTACGAGGTTTTTGAAAAAAAAAAACAAAGGAAATATCGTTACTCCTTTGATCGGTATCGGTATCGTTACGACGGTTATCACGGTGTGTTCCGTCGAAGGATATCCTAAAAAAATGTCGCTCATCCGGCAGCCAACAATAGCAGCGGAATAATGATACGCGCACGACGACCATTCACTGCATTGTATTACCTACATCGTGTCACGGCATTGTTTCCGGGTGTGTTCGGGTGTCATCCCTCGGCGCGAAATGGCTCGACACGTTTTCTCGTTCCCCCCCAGCCGTATATCCGCTGCCACCGCGTCCGCCCTCGTCTCCCCGCGTGCCAACCACCCCCGCGCCGCCACAGTGGGGCCGAGTGTGGATGTACCTGTCTTCCGAGTTGGCCGCCTCTTTATTATCATTATCGCCATCGCGGACTTAATGTCGAAGCCGAACGCGACCGCGTCGGCGGTATTTTCCTATTATCGCCGCGTACACCGAGCGCGCGCGCGCGCGCTGCACGTCGCCTGGCAGCGCCATGTTCTCCCCGGCGAGACGGTACGTATACGACGCATTTTTATTAACGCAAGGGCGAGCGCGACATTTTGATTTTTAACGCGCGTACACGAACATGCGCACATATCATTTCGCGGTAAATCACATCGAGAATTGTTCACGCGTAAATTAAAATACCGCCGCGTTTTACGGACTCGATCGCTCTTGTAATATTTATCATACTGCGCTTTTGTAACATTTATCATATTGCGCGGTTAACTTCCGTTAATTAATGTAATGCAATACACATAATGTCAAGTTGCAAAAGAACAATCAAAATATATATGTATCCATCGACTCGTGGAAAAACAGCGGCGCGCGCGCACGCAAGGTTCTCGGCTCGCGCCAGAGTTCGCGCCCGAAATCGGGAACGAACCTTGGTCGCGCCCCGACAGTGCAGGATCGCAACGAGTATCAAGCACGAACCAAAAATAGCGGAAGCAACGCGGGCGGTCAAGGAAGGTCGACGAAAGGGCGAACGGAATGGGCGCGGATTGGGGAGGAGGGGGAGAGGTAGAGGAACGTTGAAAAGCGGTCCTGCGATCAAGAGAGCCAATTACCCACCCTCGCACAAGTGCACCCCGTCGAACATATTTTTCCTACGTAGCTTACGCGAACACTCGAAGCGCACTCGAGCGCTCGCATATGCGAGCTGCATTTCGAGGAGGAGGCGGGCGCACATAATGCCTCGCAAATCTCCGCGCATGCACATTATATACGGATCGGGATCATGCATCGGGTCGGTCGGGTTGAGGGGAATGCACGGGGTCGCCGGAGAGAACGAGAAAGAGAGAGAGAGAGAGAGAGAGAGAGAGAGAGAGAGAGAGAGAGAGAGA
>NW_022639600.1:186084-193347 GCF_010583005.1 Odontomachus brunneus
AGAGAGAGAGAGAGAGAGAGAGAGAGAGAGAGAGAGAGAGGCGAAGGGGACAAGGGGAGGCTAATAAAGCTAAGGGTGCCCCGCGACGTCACATTTACTCGGCCAAATTTACCGCGAAAACATATTTGCCCCGAGAAAGTCCCGAGGGCCGATCCTCAAGCATCGTGCGCGCATATTCGCGGCTCTCTTTGTTGCCGCGCGCTCCGCGTTTTCCGAAAACGACGGCGGATCCCCGTAATCGCCAGTAGTCAATACGCGACGTCGAAGTATTCGAAAATCCAACTGCCAAGTCGAAAACGCGAGAATAGGCACAGATAGACTCTCATGATTATCACGACGTGAAACGATCGACGACAGAAATTCTACGATGGTATTAATCATATGAGGTAGACATACTGTATTGACTTAATCATTGAATTTCCGTCATATTAGGATGGAAATTTTCTGTTATACAGATGCAATAACAACAAGATCCTTAATTTTTTCGTATTCGATTTCTTAATTAATTTTGTTATAACACGAAAGATAGTCACGAGTATATTACAAATATATAAGGTTCAAATTGTACCTTTTTCGAGGATTTTCAAGTTTGATAAATGACGTCACCAAAAGTATTAAAGAATACAATTATATAAACAAAATATCTTTATTCACACATGCCAAGTATTATTTGCATCATATCATTCAAGTTCTCATCGAGAGTAACAAAATCATGGCAGTGGCCGTATCCGAGATATCAGATGACGCACATAGTAATGACAAAGTGACAAAACAGAGTACACTGTGAAACTTATGGTTATTTATAATTTACTCGTGATTATCTTTGGTTTTATAACCAAATTAATTGGAAAATCGAATACAAAGAAATTGAGGAGCATCGGCTATATGCTATTTGGTCACATCCTTTACTAAAAGTTACATTTAGATTTTCACATTACATTTTGCATATGTTGCTCCGAGCGAATTGTGCGAATCGTCCTTTTCATGTTTCTCTCATGTTTTTATTCAATGATTACGTCACGCGAAATTTGAGTATTTTTTCTCCTCTCTTTCCTCACAAAGTTTGAACTCCCTCCCAATATATGGTATTATGACATATAGGGTATTACCTCTTCCCCTTATTTAGAATAATAAAAATATGTTATAATCATATTGTAAGTAATAATTAAAATTAGATTGTGCTACTATATTTTTTAAAATTAACAAATATATGTTATATACAATATCAAATTAATTACTTTATTTTATAATTATGATCAGTAGAGATTGTGTTTATGAAAAACTAAATAATTTAAAATCAAAATTTTGTTTATTAAACACGAAATTTAACGAAATGAAATTATTTCCATGGAGTATAATATTTTGATGCAAAAAATTTTGATACACAGAATACACGAGGGACGTTTTATGCTTTTTATTTCCTTCTCATGATGTGACGTAATTGAATGGCCTTTTTTGTCATTCCTTGCTATAAATACGAGCCACTCATAAGGGACACAACCTTTACAAACTTATTAGTAAAGTTGTCGTCAAATTTACGTACACTTGTCCGTTCGGTGAGACGAGAAAATTGATTTTTTCGCGGTCGCGCGGATTGGGAATTGACGGTGGTCTGTGTGGGAGAAAATTTTGAAGTGCGTGATGCTGAGACTTCGGAAGCTCGGTCGCGATGAACAACGAAAACGTATCTCGAGGACAGAGCCGGAAACCCGCCACCCTCGGGAATGTTCCCTCGCTCTTCCCCCTCAGTCCTCTGGACCTCACGTTTTGCTTTTAATAAGCGGCGCATCGTTCCTTCTTCTGCGGCGGGAAATATTCAACACCTCTCGAACGCGGCCACGACCGTTGTAAATTCGCCGCGGAAACCTCTGATTTTTAGTGGCAATGATTTTGCAGGGATATGACACACCGCCTACGCGAGGCTACCAGGCTACCATGTAAGGTGCGTGTATTTTGGCGATTTTTACGAGCGCGGCTTTACGAGTCCCGGGCGTTCTCGGGAACCTCGTAATGACCTTCGGAAGTTTGCGGAAAAAAAGCAAGAGCCGCGAGAATCGACGACGACGAGACGGCGATGGGGCCTCTCGACGAGAGAAGCCTCTCGGCGAGAGACTCGGACCGAGGGGAGAGGGAGAGGCAGAGAAGAGAGAGAGAGAGAGAGAGAGAGAGAGAGAGAGAGAGAGAGAGAGAGAGGGGGGAAAGGGAGGAAGAGGCGCGATATAATGCGAGACGGCGAGCATATCGGCGCGTGTTCATTACGCGCGTTTACCGTTAGCTTAAGTTTAACTTGTTTGCGGTAAATGCAGCCGTAATGTCTGCGGCGTGCTAGACGGTGTGCTGCTGCTAACATAATCAGATTATTCGCTGGGTGTCCAATTAACGAGACTAATCTGAAATTGAAATTCGCCCCGGCGACGAGTGTAACGTGCGACAATCGTCACACACCAGTGTTATTCAATTATTCGGCGTACAGTAATTCTTTTTTTTTTGTTTTTTTTTCTTTTTTTCGTGTTTTTATCGAAACTCGTAGCGGCCAGTGGCGGCGTGGTGACGGTCGGCAGCTTATCGGATACATTCGGCTCCTCTGTGTTTGTTTGGCCTCCCTCGACTCGGTATCAAATTAGAACTGCTTTCTATCTGACGTCCGCCCCGCCCCGAATGCAGCTTCCGAATCTTGAACTGACCTGTCCAAAGGGCCGACCACCCTAAAGCAGAAACGAGCTAAGGTCACCACGTGACCACAAGGCATATACCTGCGGGCATCACGGGAACGACGAGTCGCGATATGATATCCGCTTTGTGACTTTCCCCTCCCCCCGGTGAACATCGTCGGGTGACTTGCACAAATTCATCGAGATGTATCATTTCGACGCGCGAACAAGTCGGGGATTAACGTAAATCCGGAGTAACTTCATTCTGTCCCGTGGCAGTGCTGCCGATAGTGATGGTGTCGGTGGTAGTTGGTCGAAGAGGATCGATTTATCGGAGTTTCAAGGCGCAACTCTCCCTCCCCCCGCGTCCCTGGTCGTTAGTCGATCGCGGTGGATCGCTCGGACGCCGCTAGAAAAACCGCCGCACGGAATCTCATCCTTATTGGATTACCAAAGGAACAATCCTAAGATCCGCTAACGAGACCCCGCGGACCCGCAGGATCCGCGGTAGATATCCTAATGCGTCCTGACAGGCGTGCCGAGGTACGGCCGGTCGGCACCTTTCCGAACTATCCGCCGCAATTATCCGAAATCTCTGTCGGCTTATTCTTTTTCTCTCTCCCTCTGTGCCTTGTTCTCTTTCTCATCGCTCGCTCCTCCGCCGGCGGGACCTTCCGGAGGACTCGCCATTGTCCGGCATCGCCGTTCCGTGTTTTTCTCTCGCCGGTAGATGCGAGCTGAGATAAAAGTTTTGACAAGTGCACTCTCTGGGCCCGGCAACCGTGGCAGTGAACGCGGACCGTAGCAACGCGGGGATGAGAGCGAAAAAGAGAGCGAGGGAGCGAGAGAGAGAGAGAGAGAGAGAGAGAGAGAGAGAGAGAGAGAGAGAGAGAGAGAAACAGAGCGTTCGGCCGAAACTCGGAAGGACTATTTACTCCTCTTCCTCCCCTTTCCACTCTTGGAATTTAATTCTAAAATAAACGATCTGTTCCACGCTGGAGCCGGAGTTAAAGCGTCGCGTCGAATTTACGTCTCGGGTAAGACGATCGCGCTCCGATCGAGCGAGCAGCAGAAACGGCGCTGCGCTCGCTGTGCGCCAACGGTGAATTAACATATCCACGACAAAGTCGCCGCGTTGTTCGTATTGCTGCAAGGTCGCGATTGCGTGGATAAAACGGCGCTGCTCGACGCCGCGTCTAATGTTTATCGAACTTTCGAACGACGCGCGCTCAAGGCTGCATTCGTCAAGCGGGAAACTGAGATATGGAGGCCAAAAAAGAGGAAAGTACGACGTAGATGCGAATCGCAAGACGGAAATCGGCGCGTATCGCGTATGTGTTGAGGCATGTAAATCGGCTCGCGGCTGGCCGACTCTCGCGGTTGAACGTATGTGTGATGATAGAAAAAAAAATAAACATAGGAAGATACTAAGGAGTGTGCAGACTCTCGCGTAATGGTCCGACGTGTTACTACGTAATCACTCGAAAAACTGACGGCGAGGCGCATACCGACTTGCCGCCGATCCGAGACGGTTTTACCCAGTCTTTTACCGGTTCGTTCACCCGTCGGATGGCCTCAAGTATCCGGTTGCCCCGATTAGGGAACGCCATGCCACCGCGTGTGCACCGTCCCAGCTCTCGAGGAAAATCAGGTCCCGATTTTTCGATCGATCTGTTCGGAGCAGTCGTGAAGTTTCATGTGGACCACCGGGTTAATCTCGGTTCTTCCTCCTCTTTCTGTCAGACGGCACCTGCTTGAAATTGCGTCGAACCTAATTAATCGAGCGTCATCAATCTATTATGTCTCATTATTATTATTCGATCTTGCACGATGATGAAGCAAGCGTCGGTACGTCGCGAATGCGCGCTTACTCTTTCACGCACCTCTCCTTCTCCTCTTCCTAATTTAATACTGAAACGCTCGAGTCAGGAGGGCCCAGTTTCCGGCCCACCTAAAGCCGCAATACTGCGGCCGCGAGAAAAGATTTCCGACGTGTCGCGGCAACGAGCGAGCGAGCGAGCGAGCAGCGCGAGACACGGCGAGGCGGAGCGTAATAAAAATAAGTAATTACTGCAAGTAATCCACCCCTCTACTCCCCCGCGACATGCTCTTCTCCTTGCGCTCTCTCTTTCTCTCTTTCTCATTCTGTTGCGCTCTTTCTCTCTCTCCCCGCGCTCGCGCGAGTCGTTCAATTAACGGGAATACTGTTGTCTTCCCACCCAAACCCTCTCTTCCACCTCGACTCCTCTCCTCCCGTCGCCCTCGCGCGCGCTCAGCCCTCCTCCTACCCTCCATCGACCCCTCTCGCGCCCGTCCACAAAACCCGCGAAATGTTTCACTCGCAAAGTCGCGTGGAGCGCGCGCCGCGCCGCGGAGGGGCTCCTCTCCTCGCGGGGGGAAAGGGGTTCCGCGGCGTGGAGGGACCGGTATCGGTTGCCCCTCCTTCACTCACGCCCCTGACGTCCATCTATCCACCGCACCCTCCGCCGCTGCCGCCGCTGCGGTTCCGAAGACCGCGCTCCATCCCTCCTGTGCGCCCGGTCCTCGTCCTCACCGCGCACGCCGCTCTCTCGCGCTCTCTCCTGCTCTCCCCCGCTACTTTGATGCGTGCCGCGCGGTGGGGGACGCCGACGACGCGGCGGCTCCTCTGGCTGCCACTCGTTCGCCCGACACCGTGCACCGCGGATCGGTGCGTGCCGTTGTACCGTCGTCGTCGTCGTCGTCGTCGTTGTTGCCGCCGCCACCGCCGCCGCCGTCGCCGTCGCTGTCGCTCCGTTTTCTGCCGTGTGTCTCTCGTGCGCGCGTGCGGTGTGTGAGAACGCGCTCACGTTCTCTCCGGTTCGCCTTGAGAAAGAGAGAAGCAGAGAGCTCGTCCGCAAGAGACCGTGCGAGAGAGCGAGTGCCCCGTCGTGTCGGATTAAAAGTCGAGGTCAGGCAGGCAGGCAGGCAGGCGCGCGCGCGCGCGCGCCTCTCTCGGTCATGTTCGCGGAATGTGTCACGTTGAGAGTCACGCAGAGCTCCATTGAGTTCCGTTCGCGTTCTCCGAGGTGAGGCCACGCGGCTGCCCGTTTTCATGTTCCCGAGTGTACTGACACAGGTGGCATCTCGGGGGTTAACGGGACGTGAGGCTGCGCTGCGGTACGTACTTCGGTGATCCAGAGCGAAGAGAGATAGAAAGAGACGCGCGATCGCAAGAGACCGGATCGCCGCGGATCATCGCGAGTGTGTGTCCGGAGTGTGTTTACGATCTGAATGTGTTTACGATCCACGAGGTCATCCGAGATCGTTCTTTCGACCGTTCGACCGCCACAGCCAGTCAAATCGCCAAAAGAGAGAAGAGAAGAAACAGAATCGCTGATAGACGCGAATCTTGCGAGAAGAGGCCGAAGACGAAGTCGCGAGTTGCGCGGATTCGTAAGGGACGAGAGAGTACTCGTTGTGTAGAGAATGCGATATCGACTAAACACACCGACGCTCGACGCACGCGATCGCGAATGGATCGTGTGAGAGAAGTGTGCGAACTCGCGCCGTCCCACTGATCGCCGAAGAACGAGAAGCTAAGGCTCCTCGCGCGAGGAGGCCGCGCGCGCGTCCGCGAGCCTGAGAAGCGGAGACGTCGCTCGTTCGCTCGCTCACGGGTTCACGGCGTGCGTGCGTGCGTGATTGAGTGAGTGAGGCCGTGTGTGGTGGTGCGCAGACAGGACGTAGGATCCTCGCGAGCATCATCGCGGCACGAGGACTCGGCGGGACACCTGCTCGCGATGCCGTCGCCGCGCGCCGCGCCGTGACGCGACCACGAGACGACGCCGCCGCTTTTTTTTCGATCTACGCGCGCGGCGATCCAGGGATCCTCGCCCCCAGTGACAGGAAATCAAGTGCTGCTTCTTCGCGTTCGCGCCGATCGACGACATCGACGGCCTCGCCTACGGAGAATTTTGCGAGCGATCAGCTGAACAGCCTACGCATGCCGGCGATCGCGGTGAGTGACGCATCCATTTCTCACTTCTCTCGAAAATGGGGGAAGGGCTTTGGAGCGGGAGGGGGCAGTAAGGAGAGTTTAACTTTACGCGTAAGATCTGCGTCGCCGATAAGCACCGAGTGGCCCTCTCTCCCTTCCTTCCTGCGTTTTTCTTTCGACGGATCTTTCGGAGTCGCGTCGCGCGGGGAAATCGATTGATCGCGTCGAACGCGTGGAGGGAACATTTCATGAGAGTTCTCCGATTCGGAATACTGCAACTTTTCGAAGCGGTTTTCGGCCGGGTACAAAGTTACGGCCGATGGCATCGACGGAGGAGGAAGAGGAGGAGGGAGATTATATCTCGGTATTAATGAATGGAAAATAAAACGGGAGTTTTCGGTACGCGCTCGATGGGGAAAAAATCGAGGCCTCTGCCCAGATTATCCCTGGCCTCGCTTTGCATCGTATGTGCACATGAAAAAATGACATTCGTTGAATGTAAATTCAACTGGTATTCATAAACTTATGGCGAATTTAAAAATTAAAATATCCATCGCGAATGTAAGCACCGTCTCTCTATCTATCGGGAAATATATATATATATATATATATATATATATATATATATATATATATATATATATATATATATAT
>NW_022639600.1:194319-194748 GCF_010583005.1 Odontomachus brunneus
ATATATATATATATGTACACATATATGTATATGTGTACATATATACATATATGTATATGTATCTATAAATAAAAAATTAATGGGCCGGTCACATGAATTCAGATTTCACCTGTTTATGCGTTTGTTAGTTAAATATTAAAAGCTCGACAGATAATATGAATTAAAAAATTATACGCCTCCGTGCGAATATGAATTCACATTTTATTGTATATAATTTGTACATAGAGTGTATAAATTAAAAATCGAAGAGCGCTTATACGGTTTAAATCCGAATCTCATTTATTTACACACGCCGTAATGAAACATTTCGTATTTCGTGGCAAATATGTATTTAAAAATTAAAATATTTATCGCAAATAGTTTCTGCCGGATGGTACGTAGCAGAGAGAGAAAGAGAGAGAGAGAGAGAGAGAGAGAGAGAGAGAGAGA
>NW_022639600.1:195099-200020 GCF_010583005.1 Odontomachus brunneus
GAGAGAGAGAGAGAGAGAGAGAGAGAGAGAGAGAGAGAGAGAGAGAGAGAGAAGGAGAGAGAAACGTGGGTTCGTATTTTTCATCGAACGTTTCTTCTCTATCCTTTTTTTCACCTTTTTCCTTTATCCACTCGCTCTCGCTGCGTATCGCCCCGATCGGTGTCTACGATCCTTTTTTTTCGGGATACTTGTCGTCTACCTGCAAATGGGAAAACATTGTCCCCCGTATAGCCTCTGTCCCTGTCGGCGGAAAGGGTTACGTGTCCACGTGTGAAGTCCTCGTTTACACAGCAGCAATCAAAATATTTCTCGTTCTTCGGGCAAAGTTCCCGCGTTTGTAGCCGCGGGAGTGACGTTAACCCTCGGGGGTTTAATGTCCACCAGCGCAGCTCGGCACGCGTTTGTCGCAGTTCTAATCCACGGCAGCTGCGTGCCCGCGGTGGTAGTTCCATCCCCCCGAATCCTTAGATACACTTGTGTGTTCTTAGATCGACAATTTCGCTCGAAATCTCGTGGCCTTTCAAACGGGCGACGACCCTCAAAGCGAATCTATGAATCCATTTCTGGGTGGGTACAGATGTATGTGTGTGTGTATATATATGCTCTCGGATACACGGCTCCATGAATACTTAAGATTCCCGGACATTCGTTTCCCCGCGCGTGGAGAATTCGTCCGCGATTCGGAGCGGTTGATCGTCGCTGCGACTTCCGTGGGAGTGTTTTCCGCAAGCGGGGAGGCATCGCGCCGACCGATAGCTAGGAGAAGACTGAGAAGAAAATTCCGAGTAAGCTTGCGAGAGAAAGCGGGCACACGCAGGCGCGTCCGCTGCCACGTGGTCGTCGTGGATCCGGGCGACTAGGTGTTAACCTTTTTCGAAAATCGACTGGGCTACGTACCGCCGCCGTCGTGGCGCGGAAGGCGAAGGGCGGGCGGACGTCGCGTCGCTTTGGCAAAACAAGTAGTTACGTGAGCCCTGGCTCGCCGCCAAACGGTTTTCAAGTTTCGAGTCGAAGCCGAATATTCTTCGCGGACCAGGCGACAGAAAGAGCGAGTGAGTGGAAGAGAGAGAGAGAGAGAGAGAGAGAGAGAGAGAGAGAGAGAGAGAGAGAGAGAGAGAGAGAGAGACAGACTACTTTTCTCCACGTTGTTCTTCGTTGCTAACGCGCAAAACACGCGTTTATTATCGATCTGGTTATCGCGAGATACGCGGCTAATTTTGTTGTTTTATCCAATCGATAAAATCGCATTTTCTCTTTTCTTCTCGACGACCAGGTCGCTGATTTTAAAAACAGCTTCTCGTACGAAAGAGAGAAAAGAAATAAAAAAGAGAGAGAGGGGGGAGAGGAAGAGAGGAAGAGGGTTAGACTGGCGTAATTGCCGCGCTTCTGTAATCTCCAAGTCTATACGCAGTAATTTCTCTCACGTGACCTGCTCTCGCGAGAGGAGATATCTCAATCCCGGATGTCGTCGCGACGCTTTTGCGTCGCGTTAAGCGGATAAGATATTGGCTAACCGGCCGCCGTTTCTTTGGCACGCGTCTTCTATTAGTTATGCGAGATTAACTGCAAATTGACGCGACGCGCGCGCTGTATCAGCGAGCGTGCGATTTTCAGCACCGCGGATATTCAATCGACGCTCGGTTGGTTTCTTCTCCCTCCGGATACTACCGGATTCTGTCGGCCGTGGTAGTTGCTATAGAATCCTCACGAGTGATGCCACTCGGTTTTGCACATTTTCGTTATCGTATATGAGCACAAATAGACGTAAAATCGTCTACGACTGCACTAACCATCGCGAAGTTGTGAACAGGACAACTACAACCGTACACGCACACACATCTCTCACGATATTATTATCTTTATCTCGGATAAAGTCTCGCGGACGAACCAATTAAAGTCTCACGGCCAATATAATCAGCGGCGAGGCGATGTCAGTCTATTGGTCCGTGATTGTCTGCAATTACGCGTATCATACCTGCCTCGAAACGTCCACGGAGACTTCCGAATTCACCGCAAAGATTGTCCGCCGGACTCGGGATTTCCGTGTAGAAAAATAACGGAGTATATCCGCGTGATACTAAATTCAAAATGGGGTGACCAGGGCGGCGCATCGCGACCCTTTCTTCCCCGCGCGTTATTGCGCGCTCGTAAGGAATCACGGTTAGCGAAATTATTTTTCAAGGCGGATATATAAGGCGCGCGCGTTATAACTCGTAAGGAAACTTGCTCGAATATGAGTGCGCGCGGCGCGCAACGTACGTATAAAATATTTCCGACGTCGCGATATTAGTTCGCCGACTATTTTCAGTTTGGCAGGGAACTACCGACACGCGCGGCGCGTTTGCACGCCGCCATCGCATCGCATCACAAGGTTGCTCCCGCGAGCGAGTGAGTGCAAAGAAGACGAGACGGCCCCAGGTGATTTGTCTTTTGTCGCTAATATATCTGACCAAACCGATCGCGCGCTCGTCTCCAAATATAGCACGCAACGAATGAGAATCAACGCGATGCTAGCTGCGCCTTGAGCTCTTTTGTACATACGGACGATAGTAAATTTTATTACTCACGTAGCAATTTCTTTTCTCTCTCTCTCTCTCTCTCTCTCTCTCTCTCTCTGTCTCTCTCTGTCTGTCTCTGTCTCTGTGCTTCTGCCTCTGTCTCTGTCGCTTTGGGCACTCGTGGCCACCGACCACGCAAATTGCAGCCGCTTCCGTCAAACGAGACTCCGCGCATATTCCGCAAATTGGAGATCAATTGCAAGCGAAATCGAGACGGAAAGATAATCGATGTCCTGCGCCCAAATCTCCAGTCACACGAGAATTGTATCGCACGTAAATCAGCCTTGGTAGTCGTACGAGCTATGCGAAAAACGTCCGGCGAGCACGCGGCCGAAGTGACATCGCGCCCTCCTCCTCCTCCTCCTCTCCCTTTTAAAGTACGACACCCGCGCTCGGGGCTGAAGGATTGTGTTCACGGCCGTTTTGGGGATGACAGCCGGGCGCGGCGCGGCGCGGGCGCGCGAGCTCGCTACTACGTCCGCGCGCACGAAGATATACTTAACTTTTAATTACTATCATATAACTAATTAGCCCCGGTGGGCGGGGGGTTTTGTATATTAATTTAATTTTCAATCTCACAGGGTAATTCTTGGCGCAACGTTAGTTTTAATCAACCCTCCGACGCGCTGCTCCACACGCCAGCACTGCTCCCGCAGGCGGTGGGTCGCGGGAGAAGCGGTGGAGTGAGAAGGGGGCAGGGGGGAGACGAATAGAAGGGAAGGCGGGAGAGCAGGGAGGCAAGGGGAGAGACGGTCGGTGGCTAAGGGTGGCTCGGAGAGTGCCCGGGGGTGGAGTTGAGGGGCAACGGTGGAACGGAGTACACCTACTCAGCTAATAAAAAGCGGCAATAAAAAGCACCCCTTAGGACCACTATGGATATCTCGCTCTCCTTCTGCCCCTTCCCCTCCCGCTCCCTCTCCCCGCGCTCGTCCGTCCGCTCCCCAACTCCCCCGTCCCACTCGTCCTCAGCACCGCGCCGTATTTCTTTCTCTGTCTTTGTGTGTACCAGGTTTATTCACCTGCCCGGGATTAACTTTAATCAAGTATTTACATTTTAATTCGCTGCCATGTACACTCAACCGAGCCCGCCCGCCCGCCCTTTACGATAACATCGTCGTTTAATTGCAAACTGCCACTTTCCGACGACGAGACGTCTGCTAGCGCTAGCGAGCGAGCTAGCTAGCTGGCTGGCTGGCTGGCTGGCTGGTTGGCGCGAGTCGATGTCGATTCCACCAGCCGCGTGTCCCTTCCACCCTTGCTTGAAACCGCCACGATAATGAGGACGGAGGCGGCTAGCGTTTGTCAACGTTCGAAAACTCCGGTGAGGATTATTCCGGGTTTGAAAAAAGAAAAGAAAACACAAGGTTTCTTGTGATGTCGCACGAGGATCGCGGCAGGCGAGACGCGAAAACAAGAGAGAGAGAGAGATCGGATTTAAACATATGCGGTTACATCATGTTTATTGTTGAAAAATGCGTGAGTCACCGCATGCTAGATAGTGTCAATAAACATGTGGCGCCGTATATTTTCACGAATGTATCGTCTATTGATAGCTCTCTCCCTCTCTGTCTCCCTCCCTCTCGTCCTGCCTATATCGTAGATAACGGTCCGAACAGGCGAAAATAAGCAGTATCGATTAAGAATATTGGTCGCGCGTTAATCGCGAGTGATCGATCGTGTCTCCTTCGGCTCCGGCATCAATTCGGCCGAAGAGTGATTTACGACGATGGCTTTTACTTGGTTTCGCACGCTTAAAAGTTTAATCTATGCGCGCTACGCAATTAATGTACATAATTAATTATCGAAACAAAGTTAAGCTCCCGCATTAATGAAAAATGTAATTCCGTATAAAAAACGTCGAAGTACCGCGCGCGCATGCACGCGAGAGAGAGAGAGAGAGAAAGAGGGGGGAGGGAGACCGTCCGCGCAGCGCTCTTCCTGAAATAATCCTCGATACATTAATCACAAAGAGGATTTATTACTTAGAGTCGGACAGATAAATATTATGCTCCGAGGTTAATACCTAAATGGACCATCAGCGCGCATTATTATCGATGCTTCCCCGCGATTTTCGTCGACGTTTTATCAAATCCGCGCTCTCAACGTACGCGGATTTCACGGTCCGTCGGAGTGCATATAATAATTAATTTTATTACCGCGTAATCAGTGGTCGTTTCAGATAAGATTCAAGTATCGAACTCGAGTATTCGCGGGAAGATAACGAGCGATGAAAAGGAGAGAGCGTACGCGATACATAACACGAGCCGTCGTCGTGGTACCTCTCTCTTCTCTTCTCTTCTCCCTCTTTCTCTCTCTCGCTCTCTCTCTCTCTCTCTCTCTCTCTCTCTCTCTCTCTCTCTCTC
>NW_022639600.1:200814-204401 GCF_010583005.1 Odontomachus brunneus
CTCTCTCTCTCTCTCTCTCTCTCTCTCTCTCTCTCTCTCTCTCTCTCTCTCTCTCTCTCTCTCTCTCGTTCTCTCCGTAGTCCTATCTGTCGTCCAATCGATATACGCGCGTTTTCCCCACGTGATTTATCGAGCATGTCCAGCGATTTTCGCCAAATTTCTCCAAGATTTAATTCGCGATACAAACATATCAAATCCGCCACAATATACGCGCGATACATTTACTCGTTACTCGATCGCGCTCGCGCGCGTGTACCAGCCACTCGTATTGACTTGTATTTGTACCCTTCACGAGGTATACGCGTAGGTGTGTGTGTGCGTGCCTGCATGTAGCTGGCCGTTGGTACTCTTGTGTGTGTGTGTGTGTGTGTGTGTGTATGCGTGCGCGCGCGCGCGCGGAGGCAAACTGGAGTGCAGAGAACGTGGAAGGAGGAAGAGTAAACGAGGGGGAGAGGGACGGAGCGGGTTTCTACGAGATCGAGAGACAAAGTAGGGGATATAGCTCGAAAAGAGACGAAACGGGTTTATGAGCGAGGGAGACGGAGATACGCCGGGAGAGACAGAGACGGCCGAAGTGTGTGTAGGTAGAAACGGCGAGAATATGAGAGAGAACGGAAGATGAGTAGGGAAAGAGCAAGTGAGACCGAAATGGGGAGAGAGAGAAAGAGAGAGAGAGAGAGAGTGAGAGTGAGAGAGAGGTACGCGGGGAGAATCGGACAGAGACAAAGTGTACGTAAAACGGAGATAGAAACGGAGAAGGCACGCATCGGGAAACGTCGGTGCGACGAAGAGAGCGATAGTATATGGCGGAGGCGCGAGCAGGACGGATACACAAGGATGGATACGCGTTATACGCGCAAGAAAGAGAGAGAGAGGGAGAGAGAAGGCGAAAAATAGGAATATATGCAAGACAGCGAGAAAGAGACGAGCGGAAAGAGCGCCGAGCGATCGGCCGGGCGGGCCGACGGCGGAGGAAGAGGAGGGAATGAGAGGAGAGGAGAGGTAGAGACGAGTGTGCACCCGCGATAGAGAGCGTGGAAGGAAGATAGTGGGTGTGTATACATGTATGTATGTGTGAGCGCGCGCGCGGTGAACGCAGATAGAATGTGTGTGCGGAGAGACGAGGAGGCGGCAGGTGAAGGGGAAGAGAGGTACGCAGGCGCACGTGAGTATGTTACGGGGATGGCCAGAGGGCAGCTAACGTTTATAATATTAACGCTAATGGACTACCTTATACCTTATATACCGACCGACCCCTCGCTAGCTTCCCCCCGCCGTAGCCCCTCACCTCCCCCCACGTTACGTCTCCAGACACCCTTCTCAGTCCTCGACGAAGTACAGGATAATATTCATGGATGTATTCGAGCTAATGCACCAAGGAGTCCGCCGTGGTAATAACGGCGCTAAGTTTTGCGAAAGTAACGAGTCGCGCGAGTCTCTGATTTTTAATTATTTTATTATTACTGAGTCGCGCGCGCGCAACACGTACGTGTGTTCGCGCTCGCTCGCACACTTGCGCGAGCACGAGCGCGAATTATATATTCGCGAGACACGAATTATGCGGACAGTTCGGCTCGATTTTTGCGGACTGTCTCCGCATACGTCGAAGCGAACTCCAACTCCGCACAATGCGACCATTAAATCTATTTCATTAATGCGCCGCTGGGCCGCGCTCGCAATCTGTTTAAAACGGATTACGCGACGTTTCTCGCGCGACGTTTCACCAAGTTCTTGAATATTTTATCAAGACCCCCACCTCCCTCTCCTGTTTTGCCTGCTGCCCCTTGGCCACTATACGTGTTTCATTTAACGTGCGTATATGTAATACTCGTGTGTTCGATGTTTGCTTCATTTGTATTTTTTTTTTATTACATAAATATATGTGCGTGTGTTCGCACGCGATACGCACAGGGAGTTGGCGCGGCTGCGTAAAAACTTGTCAATTCCATATGGCGCGAGGTCGTGCGGCCCACCTGTCGCGAATCTCAATCCACCAGTCACCCCGTAGAGCACTTCGGGATAATGTATGGTAACGGAACACCTAAGTAAAAGCCGTCTCGCGTATGCGAGTTCAACACCGCTCGAGCGCGCGCGGACGGGCGTGTGCATGCCAGACATGTTGGGCTGCATTAATTCACCAAGTTTGTCTATCGTCAATTTCTAATGTCGTCCATCTCGCGTTATTATATTTTGTTCGCGTGGTGGCCCAGCGGGCGATGAAAGAGAAAGAGAGAGAGAAAAAAATACGTCGATTATTTGCCCGTCGTGATAATAGCGATAAACTTTCTGACATTGTTTGCGTTTTCTTGAAAGCAATGTTATTTTATCGGTAACGAAACACGCGCGACTCTTAAAAATATTTATTGTTTGTGCTGTCTGTTTCTTTCTCTTTCTTTTCTCTCTTTCTCTTTCTTTTCTCTCTTTCTCTCTCTCTCTCTCTCTCTCTCTCTCTCTCATTCTCTTTCTCACTTTCGTGAATGCAATTTCCGCTATTCGTTGTTCGAGTAAATCTCGTCGTCTTTTTTAATGAGAACGAGATAATAGCGCGGTGATCGAGACGAGGCAAATCCGCGACAATTTGGCCGTCAAGGTTTCCGCGCGAGCATATCCGCACAATCGACCATGTCGATTACGCGGTTTTCCCTGTCTTAATTAAAACGTGACGTCTGACTATATATGCACATGGATATGCATGTATTGGACAATTTATGGACGACTGTAAAATGCTCGTGAATTTCTAACTGCGAAATAAATATATCAGGGAGTTTCTAAGTATATTAGGAATACATTGCCTTTGCTGAATTATTCGAGTGCTTTCAAGAAATTGCAGGATGCATTAGCTTACATTACGGCAGTTCCATTACATTATGAATATTACTCCGTATATTGATGAGAAGAGGGGAGACGGAGATACAGTACTTGCTCTCCCTCTCTCTCTCTCTCTCTCTCTCTCTCTCTCTCTCTCTCTCTCTCTCTGCTCTCCGCTCTCTATCTCGAAATATATGAGATTCGCGGTACATTTTATTATTTCTAACATTCCATATGCGTCGATATCGCCGTGCGCGGCCAGTCGATTAATAAAATGCAGTAGCTGCAGCAGCTACGATTACAATAACAGCAACAATAAGGTAAACCCGAGTATGATGACCACACAGAAAGGCTGTAATTTATCCAATAATTGCTAAATAATACGTTTTAGCACCTGAGTATACGCACACATAAACTACTGTAAATATCGATTATCTTTGAGACTGACTACAAAAGCGCACTATTTTAGCAATTATTGGAGAAATTACAGCCTATAGCTATTCTTTTCCATATCGCCATCATATCCAAGTTTATCCTATCAACGTGCACAGCGATATTCTAGATATTCCGAGCAACTTGGTCAAATACGGAGCTATGTAATTCAGCTTGCCTTGTGGTTTTACAGTGCTACATTCGCCGTTGCTTGATACGGCGGATAGAAAATGTCAGAGTCGAAACGTACCGCGAAACATTGGGATAATCTGGACTTACGAGATGTTTGACTCTCTCACTCCTCCCTTCTCTCTCTCTCTCTCTCTCTCTCTCTCTCTCTCTCTCTC
>NW_022639600.1:204489-215732 GCF_010583005.1 Odontomachus brunneus
TCTCTCTCTCTCTCTCTCTCTTTTCCTTCCTCCTCTTCCTCGCTGTCTTTTGCAGAGAAACGCGATATACTCGGTCCTCTTCTCTTTTTGCACCATGATCCATCGTTAAAACCGACCTAACGCGCGTTCGCGCTCGCGGAATTAGCAAAATTCTCTCGAATCGGAACACCCGCAGGTCCATGAGCCCTTAGCTTATAGCTTTTCTCTCTGGCAAAGATCCATTAGCATACATAATAATAAATAATGATCGCGCAGGCACATATTGAACCAACATTCTCTTCCCGCTCGTCCCTTATTCGCCACCCATTTCTCTTCTGTCCGATGATTCGCGCGCGATCTTTAACACATTAACTGCAAATGACGCGGCGCTGCGTTGACCATGAAGGCGCGTTGATTTCATCGTGATATCTGGCTACTTTTTATGGGGAGAAATTTATAATCGAACGAGCAGAGGTCATCTATTGGAGAACAGATAAGGATCGATGAGTCGAACACTCTCTTACGACCGAGTTCATCAGCCTCACCGTCTCTCTCCCGCTCTCTCCCTCTCAAAATCTCGTTAACGAGATGTTAAACGGGCGATCTATTTTTCACGACTTGTTGAAAGTGCGAGTAAACTAATGGAATCGGTGCTAATCGACGTGTCGCCGATGCCGGAAGGTCCGGTTCGCTCGGTCCACTGTGAGATCGTCGATGATTTAACAGACTTTATCTCCTCGGGGAAGATCGAAATCGGCAATTGATGACACGTGCGTGCTCATTTGTTGTGAATCGGAAAAATAATCTCTACGCACGTTCGTGTTACTCTCTTAAAATGCGCCAGTAAAAGTGTTCCCGATTAAATCAGTAAATGGAACGTTTCGTCGGTAATCAGCGAACATATCCACTGATTTTCAGCGAAAACACTCCCGTTTCACTGCTTCATCGCATATTCCACTGATTTTGACCGGTGGAAGGAAAATTTCACCGCGAAATCTGTATACTACCAATTCGCTATACACTGTATCAAATCCAACTTTCTGCGTGTCTGGAATAACCGGCTTTCCATTACCTTGCGTGCAATGACACTGTCTGTGTTTGCAAACTGAATCAATAAGAGGAACAGTCGCTACTATCAACCGATTCTGTCGCTGCGAGATCCTACTGATTGCAGTGCTATATTTGTAACTGTCAGTTATAAGTATAGTCAGTTATAAGTATAGCGTTTCAGCGAATAATATACTGATTGTACTTTGGAGAGTATAGAAAATGTCGCGCAACCGTCGGGTCTGATGTCTCAAAAGTGCGTGCGCTTCCCGCGTCACGCGCTTATGCGCACATGCGTCGTCGAGAAGAACGGTGACCATCTGATGCATGTTGAAGGTGTGGACATGTCACGGTTGGTTCGAAATAGCAGCGTATGCGTGCGTATAATTGTAGGAGAGTCGTTCTAACGTAACTCACGATTTTCCATGAGCGGAACTCAGAAAGAGAGAAAGGGAGAGAGAAGAGAGAGAGAGAGAGAGAGATGGGGAGGAAAGGGGAGAGAGAGAGAATGACATGAAAAGAGGGGCAGCAGCGTCGGTGTTGGATAGATGGGAGAGACGGTAGGGGGATCAGGGGAAGGCAGGCAGCAGCCCCGGCTAATTAAAACCGCGGATGGTAATTAATTAAGCAGACGTCAGAGGAGATCTTAGAATTCTACGAAGCCAGAGATTCCCGCGTGTCGTGGAATGTGACAATGACGGCGAAATCGAACGGTATCGCCGTTTTTGCCGCGGCCATCGATCTCGCGGATTGATATACATATGTGTGTGTGTGTGCACGCACGCGCGCGCACACACACACACACACACACACACATATATATATATATATATATATATATATATATATATATATATATATATATGAACACAAAAATGGATACACTCGGAATGCGCGTCCGCTGTCGGACGCGTCAGACACGAGATACAGAAGTACCGAGCTCGGTAAATTGCTAGAAAGTCGTTATATTAATTAGCTTCCCTGTTTTCGTATCTCGGCAATAAATCAAAAGGTTCCTGCGTTAAAGCGCCTGGAGATTAGCCGAATCCAATTAGTCGTTCAGATATAGGCTCGATATTAAACGACCGCACGTCGACGGCCTTTCACTCTGACTTGAAAATCGATCGGCCGATCAGTTATCGATCAAATCTAACATTATATTCGAACGGATACTTTATTCGCAAATTAGTCCGGTGTCTGGTGCAAGCCTTTCACTTTCGATCCACGACCTTTACGCGACGTGCGAACAATATATTATCCATCTCTCTCTTTGTGTGCATGTGTGTGTGTGTGTGTATTTAACATAATTAAAATCGTACAATTTCCTTGCGTCCGAAAATGAATATCTGCGCCCGCGCTATTTTAATAATCGGCCATCTCATGGAAGAGAGAAGAAGCTCGTGAGAAGAAGAGCCCCAGCAGAATCGTAAGGAGAAAACCTTCCACGACACGCGCGCGCGTGCGTGTATCGGTTTAATCGAATTTGACGTAATTAAAGTCTCCCGTCGGAGCTCTCCCTCCCTTCATCCGCACGTTCCCCCGTCACCGCTCTCCTCTTCTCCTTCTGCCTCTCCCCGAAATAATTACGGACTCAGGTGTTCCGTTGCGTTCGTGTCTGCGTTACACCTGTATCCGTTCGTACTTACCTGTACAAATATACTCGTTCGCATCACAGAGGAGAGAGGAAGAGACCGTCGGGAGAGCGCGAGAAGGACCAGTGTGGGGGCGGGAGGATGTGTGGAGGCAGGAGGGTGGGCAAAGGGTGGGAGGCAAAGTAGGTTTACTCGGCGAGGGAGCAGAAACGGCGGCAGTAAGATAATACGAGAGCCCTTAAAGGAGGCAAAAAGCGAATTGCCGTAAATCTCGGCGCAGGTTGGCGGTTGGTACGACGCGACCATGTGGTAGACGAGGGGGGGTAGCGAGTGAGATGGTGGCAGTGGTGGAAGGGTCATTTGGGCCACGGGCCCCGATTCTTTCCGGCTGTAAACGACTACGCTTCGCCGGGCTGCGGGGCCCGTCCCAAACTCTCGTAAAAACCTCACCTCGTCCTCCCGCTAATCGACAACAAACACATTGTCTTTGTATCGTTGCGTGTCCGCCTACCGCGTGCGTGCCCTCCGTCCCGCCGACCTGCGTCACCCGCTGCTCTTCTCCTACTTCCATTATTGGCTGGAGAAAGAAAGATGTGTGTGTGTGTGTGTGTGTGTGTGTGTGTGTGTGTGTGTGTGTGTGTGTGTGTAGTATATATATACATATATCCTTCCAGGCCACAACCGGCGGCGGGACTCGTTCGGGCCCGGGCCTTTCACGCTCTGCGACGCGAGCGCTCTCTCTCTCTCTCTCTCTCTCTCTTTTTTTCTCGCTCTCTCTCTCTCTCTCTCTCTCTCTCTCTCTCTCTCGCTTTCTATGTATGTCGAACATCGAATATTCTATTCCAACTTCTGTAGGAGTAAACACGTTACTATTGTCCAGAATGTGCGTGTACGTGTATGCGAGTGGGTGGGTGGAGGTTGCGGATACGTACACCGGCAGTGAGCGTAGGGTACTCGACCGTGGGATGCGGTCGTGCGAGGACAAAGAAATTTGAAAATGCGTCTCACTTCTCGTGAAAAAATCAAGAAGAAGTACATACCGCTCTCGTGAGTGATTTTTATTAAGAGCTAAGCGATTACATCCGACTTTGAAGAGAGGCCAGGAGGGCGACTGTAGCGCTATACATTGTTTATAAACGCCGCGTTATGGTCGATATATCGACTTGCGCGCGCGCGAGCGTGCAGTCGGCTTCGCGCGTCGTCGTAATTCATTTATACCACGCGAAATCGTTCGGTCACTCCTTCTTTGTCCCACACGGCCGTCGTTACGATTCCTTTTTCCTCTCTTTTCTTCCCTTCCTCTCCTCTCTTCTCCCTCCCTCCCCCCTCTCTCTCTCTCTCTCTTTCTCAATTCCGTCTCCATCGCTTTTAACCTTGAACTCCCTCGTTACCGTATCACGCTCCGTAGCACACGACTCCTAGAAGTTTTAGAGATCCTGGGGGAATCCCATTATGAATTCTACGGATCTACCGGCGCTTGTACGAACACAAGATGGTGGTGTAATTGCCCGACCGGATCATTGGACGTTCTTTTTCGGAGATTTACGATTCCCACTGCCGCGCGTGTTTATCGGTCTCTCTGATACGACTTGCCCGTCCATCCACCTATCTGCCGAACCACAATAGCGCTGCAATTAGTCGGCGTAAAGTTATCCAATATGAATGCGCGGTCCCAGCCCGAACGGGTCTCCGCGCCGAACACAATTTTCACTAAATCGGGCATACAACACAGCGGAGGGAAAAATTGCCGACGTCCAAACTTCTCCATCCAAACAACGTGAAGCTGAAGAAGGACAGGCGCAGGGGAGAAAGAGGTGGGAGACTGCGCGAAAACTGTCAATAGTGTTAGCAGGACATAATAGGCGCGCGGGGGCCGACGGCAAGCGCGCGCGCGCGCGCGTGAACGCGCGACGGGCAAAAATTTAATTAGCAAAAGCCCGAAAATTAATTGCGCGCGCCGTCTTATTGTACTCTGCCCTCGTACCTCGGAGCATTACCCGGGCGCGCACCGTCTATATACACAGGGAATGTAATATTCACAACAGCCTATATCCGAGCTAGCAGTCAGGGTGCCCACCTCCGACCACCCTCCGTCCTCTTCTTGCACGGTAGGTAGATACCAGGGCCGAAGGTACGAGGGGGGCAAGTTGTCGCACCGCCGAAAACCGTCGGTGCTTCTCACGTACGAGTCTTTGATCTGTGCAAATTTGGACCTTCATCAAGAATCGAAAATCCATCTTGTGGTTTCCCGATTTCGCACGAGTTTCCCCCTCGCTTCTCGGTTCTCTCTCTCTCTCTCTCTCTCTCTCTCTCTCTCTCTCTCTCTCTCTCGCCTCGCCTCGCTCTCGAGCTCCAGAATTCTCGTGACTCCCTGATTCGCTCAATTTTTCACGGCCCGACATTCGGAATTTTCGTCGCCGCGATTTCTATCGATAGAACCTCAAACTCATCTCTTATCGTACGCTAATAGAGCCGGATGGCGATTGGTGACGCGATTGCTGAAGAATAACCGTGATCTATTGAAATATTGCGCACGTGATCGGCAATCCTCTCGGTTTCCACCGAGACACTCGTACAGGGCCGTGTGGTTTGTGTCGTCGGCCCTGGCAGGTGTCTACACAGCCCTCGGCGCTAAGGGCGATGTACCGTACGCCAGAGGTTGGTGGTAGTGCCGATGGTGTGGTGGTACAGCGATGGTACCGTGAGCGTTTAGTCGGAGACGCCACCACGGCGGTGGCGGCGGCGCGAGGCGAGGCTAGGCTAGGCTAGGGGTGCGAGGGGTGCGAGGAGTGCGAGGGAGGCGAGGGTGGCGGCGCGGGGAGGTGCAATATGACATTATTAATTGCTCCACAATGCCACCGGCGTGCAGGCATGGGGGACAGGAGGAGCCTCTGGAGCTTTCCCCTGGAGCCGACCAATTGCGCGGCCGTCGTACGGGGGAAATTTCATTAAGTGGATTCTTATAGACGCGGTTTTGAGATTAACAATATGATATGTGCGCAACCACTATCTCCGCGGCCGTGAGATATTAGATCCGGTTGGTCGGCCTCTCTATATTGCCGGATGGCTGACTGCGGAGGTCCTTTACGGCCGAAGCGATTGTAATTGCATCGACTAGCGCGGACTGGCGAGCTCGTAAGCGACCGGGCTAAGCTGGATTTCGCACGCGCGTTCTCCTCGTCTCTTTTCTCGCCGTCTCGCCGCGATTTATTTCCGGGTCGGTGCGGGCTTCCTTTGTGTCGCAGCGTGGGATTCATTCATAAAAATACGACGGCAAACACCGTTTCGACCGGTCGTCGTCTCGCCGGGCGATCTCTCGCTGCGCGAGATATTTTCGAAATATTTATCCGTGCGCCATAATAAACCAGGGAATGTAGCGCATTCCTGCCTTGAATATAGGAAATATCTGTCGGTATCTTCCGAAGCGCGGAGCGAAATGCGCGAAACGCCGTGCATTGCGCGTCGGCCGCGCATCGCGCGCGCGCGCGCGCGCGCTCGCGACGGTAATCGTATTACACCTACTCGAGTGCGCGAACACGTAATATCCAGCTATATTCAGCCGGTTGCAAGATCACCCGAGATATCCAGCTGTTCGATCACATGATCTAAGACGCTCGTGCGGATGATGATGGTAATGATAATGATGATGAATCCATTTCGCAAAAGGGAGTTCAACGTCCGACGGCGGCGGAAGCGGCGGGATTACACCCGCCGCGCGCTCGGCAGTATGATATTCCGGCTTTTTCCGGCACGACGGGCGCGCCAACTAATTTCCCGTCTTCGGGATACATGACGATCGACGTTAGCGAGTGAACGCAAGAGAAAGAGAGAGAATCAGAGAGAGAGAGAGAGAGAAGGAGAGAGTGAGGGTCATGTCCGCCCAAGGAATACGCGAACGCGCTAAATAGTATTAACTATGCGGCCACGTCGAATATTGGGCAAATTTGTCGAATACGTCGAATACCAAATAGTTGCCGAATACTCGCTGCATCCCCTAATAGCAATTAAGCGCGCGCGGCAGATTGAGCGTGAATGCGGCAGATCGCTAACTCGCTCGCTAGCTTACTCAAAATTCGCCCGTTAATGTCGGTTATTCTATTCCGTGGACAGCCGCCGCTTATCCCGGCGGGGCCGCGGTCTTTTTTTTTTGGATGGTGACGATCAAGGGTGAGGGAGAGAGTACGAGCACAGCTCGTTCGCTGTGTAACCGTTCGCTGTGTAACCGTGCTCACAGAGGCGACGAGCGCGCCTCTTCTCGTGTTTCCTTTAACGTTGCTGCTCGAAGGGGTGAATTTGGAATTTTTGTCGCTCGCCCTTTACCGATACGTTTTTCCACCCCCTGCTTTTGCCTCTGCCCTCGCACCTACCGCCCCCTTTCACCGGCGGTCTCCGTGTATCAGGCCGGTTTATATTTTTCTTCATTAACGTATTCGCCCAGCCGACGAGTTGGTTAACGAACGTCGGGGGTGGAAGAGGGTTAGAGCGGCCGCCTCTGACTCGGGGCAAAGAGATAGAGAGGAGCGGACGAGCGGGGAGAGAACGGGTAGAAAGTTGAAGGTAACCGACACCCTTTCGCAAAAAGTAATTGGTTAATGCCTCGGAAATGAGTTTAGTTCCTTTTTGCTCCGCCGACGCATCGCTCCTTTTTCGACTGTTTTTCTTTCTCCGCTCCTCCGTTTTTCTATACACACCTATACACGCGTAGCCACTCTTTCGTTCTCTCTCTCTCTCTCTCCCTCTCCTCCTGTCCCCTCCCCCCTCACTCTTTCTGCACCACTTCGCCCCCTTTCTCTCTTCTCCCCGGTTTTTGCGAGCGGCCGCGGTCACATTGTGCGTGCCTTTGCAGCGACATTATCCAAAGTGTAAAAGTGTCATTACAGCATGATAGAAGAGGACAACGACGTGGCCGACGAAGACGAAGTTTGCGCGCGAGCGTCCCGAGCGTAAAAACGTCATAAAACTCGGCTATATTCCGTTGTATCGCTGCTTTAGTTGCGTGTACACGCATCACCTAGTCGCGTATCAATGAACTCGGAACGTAACAACTCGCGTGCGCATCGAGTGTTCGTCGCGACGCGAGGTGTGTTAGTGGTTGGATCGCAACCGCGCTATTGCATCGTTATAATTTATTTAACGGGATGAGACAGACAGGCAGGAGGCAGCGGGGGGCAAAGAGAGTAAAACGAGGCAGCGGGAAAGAAAATGTCTCGTGTCTGACGGGCGCGTGACTTCCGGAATGGCGCGGCTGGTTCGCGGGGGCGCGCGCAAACACCTCAGTTGGATCAAATCGCCGTCGTGTTATTACCGCACGCGTCCAGCAGTCAACGATTGCCGGCGCAGCTTAACAATCATAAGGGGTAGTGGCGACGGCTGGCGACGGTGCGCGTCCCGTTTCGGGAGCGTGCCAGTCAGACGTCAGTGGAGATTTAGCGACGACTTCCTGGCCCGCGCCGGTTCGCAAGCAAGCAACCAGTCAGCCAGCCAACCACCCATCCAACCAACGGACCACCCACACCCGCACACCCTTAACACCGTCCCGCTCGCGGGACAAGTGAGACAAGAGAGGCGTATCTCCGCGCGACTCGTAAAGATAACCGGGAGTAAATCCCGCGGGTTTCCCCGGTGGCGCGGTCGCGAGAGAGTGAGCGGGGGTGAGGGGGCGAATTCATTAAGTCGCTGATTTACCGACACCTTCCGGTGGCGGCGAAATTGTGCGGGAAATAACCGACTCTCCTGTCTCTGTTGTACCACGGGGTAGTGTTCATGTCCCACTACACACCGGCCGCACGTGGATAAAAGGGTCGATTGAGCGATGGCTGAGTAGAGCCGGAAATGACGGCCGGATTCGGTGAGACGGCCGAAGGCGGACGATAAATCAGCCTGAGATGTGTAATTACGCGCTGGTCGGCGACCGCCGCCAGTGGAAGTGATGAAATACGAAAAATGTCGCGGGCGATTATTTCGTCGGTCGCGGACAAGCCGACGTGTCACCACGGCTGCCGTGGAGATAAAGCAAAAATGGCCGTGCTGAAAATTAGATGTCCGATGTAACGTGTACGGGATGCAACCTCATAAGGCAGCGAGCAAAAGAGGGAGGGAGGAACGAGTTCAAAGGTCGCATCGCACGTTTCGGCACGATGGCGGCCGCCAGGACGCTCGGTTCGTTCCTTTTAATAAAATGTCTCGGAACCGGCTTAAGATCCGACGCGCGTTTTAATAAAGGCGGCCAGGCTCTCGAGGACGAATTCATTAGAGATCGCCATTATATTATATTTCGGAAAGCTCCCCGGCGCTGTCCCGCGCGGCGACGGTGGCGGTGACTCGCGGAAACTTTTCGCCCGGGCGACTAATTATTGTATTATTAATTGTTAATTATAATTAATTGCGCGCCGGTCCGTGACCCGGCTAATTGACATTGATTTATGGCTTTAATTAAAGGTGCCGACGCGAAATGTCTTACACGGCGCAGGGTGCTTTTAACAACACCTTTTAAGAGTATCCCCGTCCCGCGCGCGCACCTCACCGCGCCGCGCCGTGCCGCTCCGCGTCTCCCACCCCGCCTGCCTTTTGTGTAACGGCCTTTAGACGTGGCTTCCTCGCGAGATCACCCATTGTCGGATCGAAATTAACAATAAGCCGCGCTGCCATTTTTCACGCGTGACTTATTTGGACATTAAATTAAATCCGAGCCCAGCCGGCACTGCCGCTGCCGCACACGGGTATTTCCGAGAGTCCAGGGAACGCAGAAAGAGACAGGGATTCTCGCGATAATTTTATTCCTTTTCCTTTTTCTCAAAATATTACTCGACGTTTTACTCCGATGTACCAAAGATCGCGGCGAATCATGGAATAATCGGACGCGATTTGCAAATTTCTCCGCAAAGGAGAAGACGGACAGACTCTGGTGCGTCGGAGCGTCGCTCGCACACTCACACATAGACGCGTTCGTACACACGTGTCGAGGCAGGTGCTTAGGTTCAAGGATTCTATAAAGACCACACGCTAAGATCACCGTCCATTTCTTAAATCCTCGCGTTTTACCCTTTGCTGGCTCCATCCTCTCGTGCGCTCGCGAACGATCACCGACGCTCACACAGGCACAATCGCATATACACTTGCGCGCGAGTATACATGGTCAGCTCCCCCTGACCCCACCGACACCTCGCGTCCCCGCGAGAGAGGGGTAAAAGGCGTTCTCGGATCTCCAGCCATGTAAACCGGTCGGTCTGGTCGTTCCTCCCCCACCACGTCGACCACCTGCTCCTCGCCTAGCGAGAGAGGGCCTTCGGGCCTCTGCAGCGCGACGGCGAGCCCTGCCATTAAATTTATTCGAGTCTCATTGAGGCCCTGCCGAATTCACGCCACTTAACCTCCACGTCGGTCGATGGGGAGTTGCTGTTTCGTCGTACAGTCGTTCTCGCAGAGAGACGATTCGAGGATAAATCGGGGAATTCGCGCACTCTCGGCCCGCTCGCAGCGCTATTTGAGTAGAAATTTTGTTCTTCAAGATAGGGAGAAGCGTTCAGAATAGGGGTCGGGACATTTAGTATATGTGTGTACGCAGCGGGAATTATAATGTGTCCGGGCGACGAATCGATAATTGAAGAGAATCACTAGTGACAAGTCCTGGCGAACGACTGCAGCCGCTCTCACCACGAGAGAGAAATCCCGGCAAAGTTCTACATAAGAGAGTAAGAGAGTGAGAGAGAGTGTATGAGAGAGAGAGAGAGAGTGTAGATGGTATTCGCTAAAGTAGTACTGGAAATGGAGCTTTTATACGAAAGTACTCCATATCACTTTATTTAAGATTTACCCTCTCGCTCGCCCCTTTCAACCCCCAACAAGACTCGTCCATTTCGCCGGCTGCCCCCTTCTCCGCTCGTCCTCCTCCTCCTCCTCCTCCTCCTCCTCCTCTTCCTTCTTCTCCTCCTTCTCCTACGCTCGGTTGTTCTACCATTCTTAAGCTCGATCCTCGCTGCCGCTCGAGCGTTCTTCTGTATTGACGTCTTCGCCCTCGCCCCCACACACCCTCGTCCCCCTCGTCTCGCCTGCTCCTGTTCGCGTTTTGTTTGTTTATCCTACTCTCGACCTCTTTAACATAATCCATCTGCTTAGTGTTTCGCCCCGGGAATTGGACAAAGCTTTCCGGCAATTTATCGCGTTCTTTTGAACCGTAGCTGCGTTGCTGAGCCTCCACCTTACAGCTACGATTGCTTTCGTCATAGTCGAAGTTGTCCTTGGTTACGCGTCGCGCCCGAACAATCGTCGGAATTGGCGTGATAACAGTTGTCACGATAAGCAAACGGTGTCCAAAAATTTGACAAAATGTAACAGAACAAGGATCGTGCCGTGCTTCGTGGATCGTGGCTCTTGAATTTTTCAGAGCGGCTCGTGGTCGGACGATTCGCAACGTTCCGGGCTGTGTTCGCGCTCGGCTCTCAGCATCGCGCGATATCGACGGACTCCCTCACTCCCTCGCTCTCGCCGAAGCCGCTCGTTAAGTCTAACAGCCTCCTTTCTCATTATGTCTACGCGCCTCTTTCTCCGCCCTTTATTCTCCCCGTCTCTGTCTGTCTCGCTGTTTCTCTCTCTCTCTCTCTCTCTCTCTCTCTCTCTCTCTCTCTC
>NW_022639600.1:216840-217667 GCF_010583005.1 Odontomachus brunneus
TCTCTCTCTCTCTCTCTCTCTCTCTCTCTCTCTCTCTCTCTCTCGCTCACTCTTTTAATCGGCCCCGGCGTGTCACTCGCCGGGTAATTGATATTGATACGCAGTATGCACGCTCGCTGCTGCAACGCGGTACAGTTTAATTGGGCAGAAGCGAGGAATGAGGAAAGGAAGACAGGATTGCTCTTATTGGACGAGCCGCCCGGGATTACTGCGTTATAAATACAGAGACAGGCTGCGAGAGAGAAAGAGAGGCAGAGCGTGAGAGGGACGGAGAGAAAGAAGGATACTACAGGCGAGTATTATTCGGAACCCCTGCCGCTAATTGGAGTAACTTCGCTTCTCAAACGATTGTTTATCGTCCGAGGGGAGGACTGACGCGCGTTCTCCACCACCCCTCCCGCGAGCGTAGGAGAGTGTAACTCGCGATTTTACAGGGGGATCGGACTAATTACGTTGTTCAGGCTAGCCTCAGATCCCACTTTGTGTCGCGAAGAAAAGTCTCGCACCGGAAACGAGAATCCCCGTTAGTGTTGACTCTGTCAGGTAACAGAAATCTCCCTCTTTCCTTCGTTCGTTGTACATCTTGCAAGCTGACAAAGTAATCGAGCAAAATTCTTGATTTATTTGCTTGCGCATAGCAACATCTTCGCGAAAGTCTTCGCGATAGAAATCACCTCGACGTGGAGATCATCCACGTTGGTCCGTCTTTCGAAATCGAACGATGCTCTTGAAGAATTAAACCGTCTCACCGTACGATCGCCGCTCGTATTATTCGCGGGGTGTGTGTGTGTGTGTGTGTGTGTGTGTGTGTGTGTGTGTGTGTGTGT
>NW_022639600.1:218517-241982 GCF_010583005.1 Odontomachus brunneus
TCTATATATATATATATATATATATATATATATATATATATATATATATATATATATATATATATCGTTTGGACCGGTGTCATCCAATCCTGGAGATTAATAAAACATATCCATCCGTTATCCACCCTGCTGCTCCCCTCAAGTCGCGTATTTATATCGGCCGCGCCATTATCCGACGCACGCCACCCTCGCGAGCGTGTCACCCCTGCCGCAACTCCCGCCGCCGCAGCAGCCTACTCCGCCGACGTCGGCAATCCCGTAGGTCGCGGAATGCACAAATCCGTGGAATCGGTTCTCGGCGGGGCGGGTATGAACGGGGCTTCGTTTTAATTAGCAGTAAACAGCCTCCATTAAGCCCGAAGCAGTAAATCACCTACACTTATACCGGGCGTACTACCCAGCCCTCCGCGCGCAACCCCCCGCCGCACCCTCGCACGGCAGCGGCAGCCTCGTGAGCCATCTTCGATCGAGGGGAGTCGCGCGCGGCCGAGGGCGGCGGACGAGGACGGGGGGGTCGGGGTGGGGTATACATTACATTTCAATTTGGATCTGTCCGTCCTTCTTGCGGGAACGGGAGACGAGCACTTCGCCATGGACCAATGCGCTCCGTCGAAATAGGGAGAGAAGAGACAGACAGAGAGAGAAAGAGAGAGTGAGAGGAGTCGAAAGAGGTAGAGCGCTCGCGAATTTTCCTGGCCGGTCGTACCTGAGGGGTAGGAGAGCGTGTGTCGCGCGTCGAGGACAATAAGAGAAGCCCGAGAACTTGGCGACGCGCTTCGCAGCTCCCGCGGAATCCGGAATCACGCGTTATCTGTCGATGTATCGCGTCGAGGGAGTGGATCGTTTGGTAAAACATATATACGGCAATCGAATGTACGAGGGGATACGATCCTCGGAACAGGATCGGTGATTTCGTTCTTGAGTTAAAAATTCGCCTCGATTGGGCCTCACTGAGAAAGATGGCGTGGCGCGATGATGAAGCTCTATGATAAAAAGAGAGACATTAATTAAAACGGATAATGAATTCCCGGCGAGAGGAAATGAAGGAGGCAACGTGACCCGGGGGCGGAGGATCGAAATTACGCTCTCGCGTAAATACGTACCATATTCAATTTCGACTCTCTGAGATGAGTAAGAGGAAGGGAAGGTGGAGAGGTGGATCGTCTTTCTTTTTTTGTGCGTGAAGAAAATCGGGATCTCGCTCGTTTGTTCGCGAAAATGGAGCAAATGTCTTGTTTATGAGGGCGGTATTGATTGAGATGGATGAAATGCGCGAATCCCCTTACATATTTCACCTAGCTTTATTCTTATTCCGAGTCCCTCGTCTCTCCAGTTATCGAAAATAGACGGCACGATTAAAGGTACTCTCTGTAAATTGCTTCGAGTGAAATTCCACTCGAAAAGTGGAGCAACGGCGCTGAATCATTCGAAGTCGAGCGACCTCTTATTCAGCATGAATTCTTCTATTTTGAAACACGTCGTATGAACATTTCCACTCGAAACTAAGAAATTAAGAATTCATATTTTAGGCTTGAATCGTACGTTTACTCTTATAATTTCGAATGACGATATTTTCATTATCTCGTTGAGTGAATAATTTTCATTTGTTTTCAATGAAATTTTACTCTAAAAAATTCAGAAAGTATATTGAAATTAATTCGAGAAAAATTTCACTCGAAAAGAAAAGTAAGAACTGAATAATTCAAAGTGTCGAGCTAGTTTTCAATCATACAAAATAAATTCGTCTATTCTGAAATCATTCTGAAATCATTCTGAATATTTCCGAAATTAATAAATTAAGAATTCATTTTTTAGGCTTAAAAATTCATTTTATAATTTCGAGTGACGATATTTTCCCTATCTCGTCGAATGAATTTTAATTTGTCTTTAATGTAATTTTATTCCAAGAAATTTAAATATATACTAAAATCAATTCAAAGAGAGCGGCTAAGCTCTCATAAACTTTTAGTACTATTTCATGGTAATTCGAAATCTTGAATTATTTTTTATATAATTGCAGCTATTGGTGAAGATAAATTAAAGATATATAAATATCAAACTGATACGTCTCACCATTTGGGAAAAAATAGCCCAAAAAGAAATTCAAAACTCATAGATGACGCTACCAAGAAAAAATGTAGCAAATCAATTTTTAAATAAATGTTGTTTTATTCATTGTTGTTGATAGGAATAGTGATATTATTTAAATTCTCGTTTGGAATTATGCTTCATTTTTATTCTGTTAGTCGGAACGGAATTAATCGACGATTAAGTTAACTTGGTAAAAGTCACTCTAAATTAATAAATATTAAAATATTATTGTTATATTATATATATTAAAACAAATAATATTAATCCGTATTATTTTATTGATAAAGATTTTTATTTCTTCCATTTCTTGCAATATTTTCTATAATATTTTCCTGTAAGGGTCTAAACGATGCTATTCACTTTTACAGAATATGTATCTTTTTGGATTATTTTCTTCTAAATGAGAGAGAGAGAGAGAGATGCAGTATGATATTTATATATTTCAAAGTTCCTCATGAATAACTACAATTTTATCAAAAAATAATAAAATTCCGAATACCACAAAATCCGAAAAACTTATGAGAGCTTAGTCTCTCTCTTTACGATGTACTAAAATTGATTCAAATTTATGAAAATTTCGTTATTAGTATAGGAGTCGTATTTCTTAAAAAAATATCACAAATATCGATGGACGATCACGATCGCGCTCTTGGCGCGAAAATCGCAGGAATCGCAATGCTCGTGAAGTAAACTTCGCCGAAAGGATCGATACACGCCGGCAAGTTCGTGTAGTGAGAGCGAGAGCGAGGCAGCCAGCCTCATGCCGACCTGCTCCGCGAGGAGGAGGTCAGAGGTCGAGGGCTTCGTCAAGTCAGGAACCCGTCGATCCAGTTTCTGCCTGGAATCACAGTCCCGTTTTCACCTCGAAACCCTTGAACTCGACCTGGCGAGCCGCTGCCACCTCCACCGTCGCCGACGACGCTATTCCGCGCACGTAGACGAAGAAAAGCGGCCCTTATGACCGCTTTGACATTTACCGAAGCGACGCTTTTCACCTGCATCGGGAAAGTTGTCGGGACCATCGTGTAGTTCGCGCCGATTAACATCATGTAAATCAGTGGCGCTCAATCGCGATCTACGATCTTCCTCTCTCTCCCTCTCGTCGTTTTACCAGTCTTTTACATCGAGTTATTTATTCCTTCGAAGCGTGTCTGGAAGTTTGTTTAGATAGAGAAGGATTCCTTAGCTATATTGCGCAGAGTTCACAATCACAGTTCTTTTTATTTTGATAGAGAAGAAGAAAAAGAGGGGGAGAGAGAAAGAGAGAAGACTTCCTATGCGTGACAGAGAATAATTTTCCCTCGAAAGAAAAACAAGGCTCGTATATTAATGTTATTACGTTCAACAAACCGAGGAATGCAATACGTAAACGCTCCACCGGGCGGAGAGAAAGAGGTCTCTTTCGCTGGCCCTTCTTGTCGTGGTGGAGTGCGCGGGACCAATGGGGCCCTTTGTAAGGTTCGGGCCCAACAAACGAGTCTTTGTCCTCCGCTAAAAGGGGACCTCCGAAGTGGAGAAATCGAAAACGCTCGTTCCACTCGCCTGAAATTTATTGTTTGTTTAGCCCGCTGGAGCTTTGTGCCCCCCGCACTCCCGTCCGAAAGTTTTTCGATTTCTGGTCCGCGCGCGCGCGCCGTTCAAGGAAGTAGCCTCCTCGCGTTGCTGCTGTTGCTGCTACTGCTGCTGTAAGCGTGCAAGCATCGTGATCCTTTGTGAATGTATATGCCGTGTGCGGGATTAAGCAGAGTACTTCCGATGGGAGAGACCTCAAAGAGCAGCTACGTTTTCGTTTGCGACCCTTCCCTTTGTCGCTGGTTGTCCATTATAATTATCGCGACGCGTCTTCTCTCGTTACATTTCAAGTAAGCAACGTCACTCCGATTATTATTGCCGCGTATGCTCGCGTTTAATGCGTACGCCTCGCACGCTTCTCTCGTAGCGTGCGATGTGTATACGTAATACGTGCGTGCGTGTGCCTCGAGCGGAATTAATTCCGCCGCGAACACTCTCTCTCTCTCTCTCTCTCTCTCTCTCTCTCTCTCTCTCTCTCTCTCCCTTTCAATTCTTCGTTGCTCTAAACGAGAGGGTTAAATCCATTCCACGACTCGCGTGGAAAAACGCATCCCCATCCCGCCGGCGACTAGTTGTACGAGGAAAAAAGGGAGAAATCGAGGGAACGAGCAAAGAGAAGAGAAGGGGGTGCGCACGGGGTGGTCGACGAGGTTGGGAAAGGGAGCTGCTGGAGAAGAACGTCTGCGAGAAGCGGCACGGAGGGCTAAGACGTTGTCCCGCCAACAGGTGGCAGCGACCTCACACCCCTCCGGCACCACCACCGACCCCCTCTCGCCCACCTCCCACCCCCCTGTTTCATCCTCTCTGGCAGCAACCACGACGATAACCCGCGGCGACACCCGATAAAACGGGCAGAGAGAGAGAGAGAGGGGGGAGGTTGGGGGTTCTACGATGCCGCCGTCGGGGTAAGTGGGTCGGGGACGAAGAAGGAAAAGAAAAACACCGGAGGGAGATTATCGGCCTTGGATACACCACCAGCACAACCCTGCGTCCGCCACCTCCTCACGCACTTCTTCTCCCCGCCGACGACGACGTGTACGACGGATTCTCGCGCGGGACACGGAGACGGCGCTTCTTCGCGTCCGTTTCTCGGGAGAAAGAGGAGAAGGGGCAGGGGGGAAGGAAGAGAGAAGGAGATTGCGAAAGCGAAAGTTCACGTACGCAACACACACAGCTGAACTCGTGATTTTCGCGTTACGCCGTCAACGAGGTGGTGAGAGGGGACTTTTGGGCGTCCCGTTTAGAATTCTTCACTCGGATATATCATTTGTCGTGAGGGTAACAGCAGGACACGCGGAGTTTCGTCGCGCGGAGAGCGTGACCGTACGCAACGTTTATCAGATGACAAGCCGGCCGGCCAGCTCGTCAAGATCCATTTGCCTGGCGAAGATGTACAGCTGCATTATCGTGTCGTAATGTCAAATACCAACAACGGCTAGGCAGCGAACGGCGGTATCATTACGACGGCATCTCATAGAGCGGCCCATCATCGTCACGTAGCGCATCCCGCTCGCACCACCCCCCATCCATCCATCCCCCTTTCCCGTAAACCGTATTTCTCCGCCAGCGGGTGTACACGTGGCGCCGAATACTGTGAGTAGACTGATGCGTCTTAATAAAACCAACGATCCTGTGATCTGTTCCTTATCATTACATCGCGCGCGCACACACACACACACACACATACATTCGTGATGTTTCATAACGACGGATCAATTAGAATTCGTAGGCACGCGAGCGATTCACCTCGCGCGTTATTATTACTCTTGCTCATATCGGCAGCCTTCCCTTCCAATTTCCGCTCGAATCCACAATATTCTAACGCACCGGTCCGACCGTTACTCTCGACGGTGCAATATTTTTCCGAAGCTCGATATTTCATACGTTTATGTACTATCGCCGACAGTGTATGAGCGCGCTTTATCACGTGTTTTAAAGCAAATCCCGTTGGCGAAAAAACTTGCGGCGCGAAAAGTGTCGTTTACGCGAGCGATGCCGTTTCTATTCGCATCGCTGTGACGTCGATGACGAGAATGGCACGTTTAACGAGACTGCGATAATTAATATAACTATCGATATTCGTACGCGCACGCCTCTCTTTCTCTTCTCTATCTCTTCTCTATCTCTCCACGTGATACACGACATCACGATTCCAGCCACGAACCCACGCAATTAGGAACTATCCGCGAACGACGCGTTAATTCTCTCTCTCTCTCTCTCTCTCTCTCGCTCTCACTCTCTCTCATCTCCATCGCGCGGTCGTTAAATTTCATTTGCGCCGTTGTCGAATAAACAAGCGCGTTTACCACACATTCGCGCGATTCGGTTTCCACGGAGTTGGTAGTGGAGGAGGAGAAGAAGGAAGTCGGGTTCGTTCTCGGACGACCCTTTCCCTCTCTCTCTCTCTCTCTCTCTGCCTCACACTCGCCGCTTAATCTTGGCGCGGGATCTTCGTGAGATATCTTAAGAGCACGGAATCAATTATCGCTACTTTCACCGCGTGGGCGCGCCGCATCTGGCGTGTCCGGCTCTCCCACGTACGTCTCTCCACGTGTGTCTCTCGAACACGTCGTATGTGTGTTTGTGCATGCATGTGCGTATGCACGTGTGGGTGTGTGAGAGAGCTCCGTACACACGTCCGTAGAGTCCGCGCCCGCGCAATCGCTGCTACATACCGTAACGCGGAATTAACGACGACGACGACGACGACGACGACGGGGAGGACGACCGTTAACGCGCCCGAAAGGAATCCCAATGGAAACCCATAGATTTCACCGTCGTATCCGTTCGATAATCCGTGTATTCGCGCGGCGCACCTGAGTTTCCGTGCGGAGAACCGATCGGGATCCGCGCCTCGGCGTAGGAAACTGGCGGAAATTCACGGCGCGGAGAGAAATCTGCGCGGCCGCGGCGAGACGAGTCTCGCGCCACTTTCTTCGTGTCTGGATCTCACCTTGCGAAATATAACGACGTCGACTTTTGCACGACCGCCACACGTTTGCGACGACTATGAGGACGACGACGACGACGACGACGACGAGAATCGTGTTCGCGTGTATCTCGCGGAGACGCGGCCAGACGAGATCCTTTATCTATACATTGCACCTACAGTATGTATCGTCGTTGAAGTTATGCGGTGGACGAGGTGCGTTTCGAGGATACCGAAATAGGTTTGTCGTGTCTTGGTTACAGCTTCTGACGAGATAACTCCGCGTCCACCGGGATAATCTCATTGTTAGCGTGTACGTGGGTGTTGTAGCGGCGGCGGTTTATACGTAATCTCGCTCGATATATACGTGTCTCTCTCTCTCCCTCCATCTGTCTCTCCCTCTCGCTCGAGATATACAGAGGCAGAATAAGAGAACAAAAAGGACACTGTCTCTCTTGTTGAAATACTCAGGCCAGCGTACTTCAAGCGTGTGTTATATCGACCACGCACGAAGAAAAAAAAAGAAAAAGAAAGTGAGAAGGGAGAGAGAGAGAGAGATAAAGAAGGAGAGAGAAAGAGAGAGAGTGAGAGAGTGCAGCTTGCTCACCTCTTTAGTCCGTCTTTATACTAATTGAAATTAGTGGTAGATGACGAGTGAAAGAGAGGACGAAGAATGGAAAGGCAAACTCGCCGGGGAAATAGGCAAACAAGAAGCCCGCCACGTTTTCGGCTCGTTGTTGGCGATGACTGGGCGAATATCTTTCGAGAACGACGCGTGTGCGTGTGAGTGTGGGCACGTACGTGTGCGGAGACACACCCGAGTAAACGGAAGGGTGTCTATAAGGAGCGATCGTTATTACGGTGTTGAGGATGATGACGGGGGAATCTTTGCGGTCAACTTCGGGATTCACTTTCGTCGGCCCGAAAGCCGGGATCGATGTTAGACCTCTAATAGCGATATCGCGTTACCGACCGCTTAACCACCTGCAGCCCAATTTTTTCCTACAGCTCGCGCAGCGTTTTTCAGCAGGCTCTAAGCTACAACGGCATCGGCTGCGGAATCTATTCGGTTCTCTCTCTCTCTCTCTTTCTCTCGTGCGAAAAAGAGATGTCCCCACAAAAGCCCCGGATGTAATCATATTGCATAACGTTCCTCCGGATTTGCGAATATTAAACTCGCACTCTCTGGAATCTCACCAACAAATGACACGACAATACGACGCGACGTCGTCCACGCGCGCGGTTTCTATCTCGAGCTTGGCACGCGCGGGAGATCTGAAACGGCGAAATTGTGCGCTTTCATCCCCTCCCCCTGTCGATCTCTCGAAGAAGGAAGAGGCGCCGGATCGGGCGCTAAGAAATTGCTCGGAAAATTGGCTTATCCTGATCAATCGTCCTCGCAAGCCCTCCACGCGAACGATCCCGCTGACAACGTCGAAATTCTCCTCATCGACCGGAAACTCCTCGTTTTACATGTAGGAAGTACATCGCGTGCGAAGTATCAATATGGATGCAAATGATTGTTTAGTCATCAACCGGATCAAACGAAAGAACAAAGGAACAATTCCGCTAGTGTAACTGAATTTTATGTTGTCTAGCATAAGAATAGAATAGCGAAAGAATGAAAGAACAGCGTTCATTGTACTGCAGAATGTCGATCTATTTCTCGATCTTAAAATCCTATAGTAATTTTTATTATAAAATGTCCTCTGTGTACATATGTTCTACATCGGAGGCTTAAATATTTAAGGATCAAAACACTAACCCCTTGCCCACAATCTTACTTTAATCTTTAAGCTGTAATAAATTGACCAATCACAATCGATTGACTATTTTAAAAATAGTCAACTGTGGTTGGTTAATTTCTTACGGCTTAAGAATTAAAGCAAGGTTGTGGACAAGAGGTAAGAATGTCTAAAGTTAGGCTCCAATGTTATTAGCGTCCAGGCATTAGCACTTCAATCTCACTCAGTTAATTGTTCTTAGTAATTGCAGTCAAGTTTTGATAAAGCTGAGTGTTCAGACAAATGTTTTCGGCTGCGGTAGAGCAGAGAGACACGTTATTTCATGTCGCCGAATTTTCGTTCGGTTCACGCAAAGGTTCACGCGAGGTTTCTTTCTTCCCCGTACACTTAGGAATCATTCGCGATATCGTCAAGAACGCGGGGAAAAGTGTGTCGACGATGGAGTTTGACAGCGACAGAACTCGTCGTCGTCGTCAGGGCGCCGCTAACGCGGCTGGAATCTCGTTCGAACGTTAACGAAGTTAGCGCGAGGTGGGCCTGCGCACGCAAAACGCGCGCGTCATCGAGCGTAATGACCGATTACGCGGGACGAGTGTCATCGTCATACCGTCGGTGGGTCTGTCCGTCTGTCCGTCCGTCCGTCCGTCCGTTCGTCCATCCAACTAACCAACCGACCAACCATCCGTCCAACCGACCAGCCATGACGATGACGTCGCGGCGTTACGCGTACGGATCGTTATTGAATTATATGCGATGCCCATAATCGAATGATCATTATGTCGGGTTAACGAGCTGCGTTAAAGGCTCAACGCGGCTGCGCTCGCGCGGCGGCCACGCGGAGGGCGATGCGTCGCCGCGATTGACACCGATCCTCCGTCGAGCCGCGCGATCGAACACGTCGATACGTCGGGGGTGTATATACCCGTGCATATACATGTATATCACGCGGCGCGCAAGGAAGAAAAGGATTCCGCAAGTGCGTTAATTTCACTCGAGCGAACGCCGGCAGAAACGGTGGATTCGCGTGAGTAAAGCGCGCACGTCGCGCATCTCGAATGTCTAATTTGTCGCGCCCGGGGCCGCCCGGCGAAACATGGCCGCCATGAAGCGGCTCCAATTATAGCCGTAGCGCAAAGAGTTAATTAATTGGTGTTATTTACCAGAGACGGCGATGGTACTACGATCTTCCTCCGCGACGCGTCGCCGTCTCTCTCTTTCTCTCCCTCTCTATGTATCTCTACCTCTCTATCTATGTATCTCCCCCTCTCGTTGCTTTCTTTCCCGTGCATCTCTCCCGTCGCGGCACTCACACGGATACGAGTGGCGCCCATATCACCGTCTCGTTCATGTGCCGCTCACACACCGCGGCTCTCACTCTCTCCTCCCTTGCTCTACCCCCTTTTCGCTCTCCCTCTCGCTCCCCCTCATTGCTTTCCTCCCTCTGTCTCCCTCTTCCTCTCTCTCCCTCCTCTCTTTCTCTCTCTCTCTCTCTCTCTCTGTCCATTAGAATATTAATGCGAATTGATGCACACGTGTCATTACCGTAATGAGTTGGTTGCTGCTGTCCATGAGTGTACAAAGTGTCGTCTGAAAAGCAATCACGAAATTGCTGGTGTCTCTCCGGCGCCTCCTGCGTTCCTTCCTTCCATCCACCTCCCTCCACCTATCCCCTCAGTCTTCACCGTGTCCCTATCGCTCGCGTTCCCTTAGAGACCGCGAGGTCACGAGACGCGCTCCCGTCGTATCTCGGACCACGTGCGCGCTTCGCGCGCAAACACTCGCGATCGATTCGGCCAGTAATGCGATTTAGTGATCGATTCTGGAACTTTTCGAAACCTTAAGCGCGTGTGAAACATGGAACATGCAGTTAATACATATGTCGACCGAAAACGTGCGCAAACAGACATTGAACACGTGTACCCAGATAAGAGTCGAAAACCGTTCTTAATAGTTTGAAGTGATGAATTAAAATGCTGCCGGCAAGTAGTCGTTCCATTGTACGAGAGGTCGTGAAAATACCAAGATATTGATAACCTGAGCAGTAAAATGGTAATCGGTTCTTTTATCTTCTTGTAGGTAGGTAGCGCTTCAAGGACTTATCTCCGCCGGAGATCGGTATATTATATATGACAAAAAATGAAAAAAAAAGTAACAGATGACAAGTTGAGAAATTTCATTGCGATTCCCGCTTTACAGATAGGAGTTTATTAATCGACGTAGTGAAACATTTCATTGGCTTGTGGTTCTTTTATTTTTCCCACAGGCTTCTCTGGATCGCGTCTCGTCTCTCTCCATATCTCGTCGTCGCAAATCATAAATACCTCTTTATTTTGCCTCGACACGTGGCAATTTACACGTCAATCGATGTGTCGTCATAGAAAACATGTGTCCGAAGCTACCGTGTAAATTTTAACCCTTCTTCCCTGAAACACGTGCACGAGGATCTCTCTCTCTCTCTCTCTCTCTCTCTCTCTCTCTCTCTCTCTCTCTCTCTCTCTCTCTCGTTGAGGCGCAAAAGTTGACGGACCATTAGCGACTGAATAAATAATTATACGCGAGATAATGTGCACGTTTCGTCCCGGGGTTTATCGATCGCGTTTCGTTCAAGTCGCCGAAAATCCGCTTGGGAAAGTCCCTCCCGGTTAATAAGTAAAGCCCCCCATTAACATTTACACGGTCGTATACGGAGCAGAGGGTCGAACCGATAAATCAATGAGGCCAGCGGTTGATAAATGCTGCCTATTAATGCACTACACAACAACGACAACGACGATGACGATGAGGACGAGGATGAGGATAAGGATAAGGACGACGACGACGACGACGAGGTCCCTATGCGACGTCGTGTGAAAAAGTTCCGGGGCGTGGATGCACGGGATTTTCAACGCGCGAACGTTAATTATCGTCGGTACCAACCCAAGTCCGTTCTCACAAGCGACCAACCGGATATTTTTTTGCGCTGCAAATCGAGTCCGCATTATCCGAGTCTTCCGACGACAAGCGCTCAGGTACAGAGTGCTTACCATTTGTCCGTCGAGAAAGCAAAATTCAAGGAAACATGCAAAATGTAGGAAAAGGTGGGAAAATGGAAAAGGACAGCGGAGAGGAGGTAAGAAAGGAGCCAGAGAAGAGAGGGAAAGAGAAGAGAGGGAAAGAGAAGAGAGGGAAAGAGAAGACGAGATAGGAGCTCGAAAGAGGAAGGAGGCATGCGTGAAAGAAAGAGAAGAAAGAGAGTAGTGTAGGTACAGAGGGCATTGAAGGACCCGATAGTGGCGTTGGTGGCGACGGAGGTTATGTGAAGGGAAGGGTAGAGGAGAAGGGAAAGGGCAGCTTTCGACGAACACGGCAGCTATCGACGAAACGAGCTGTAAAGCGATCGTTAGAGAGCACGAGGACGCTACGTACATACGATCGTATCGGCAGCTAATGGACGTACAATTAACGTGGCGCGCATCTGCGATTGGATCTCCGTCAAACGGCGATAAATTAAGTTAATTAGCTCGTTACACGTATCACCCCGCCGGCTCTCTTGGCTCTCTGGCCACGGTTTGACGAATGTGACGCTCGTTAATCGTCGACTAGACTCAACTTGCCTTCCCAGTGCGAGGGCCTACGTGGCTACAGGATCCACCTCCATCGTCATCGTCGTCCTTGCCGTCGAGACTACTACGTCGTTTCAATATGAAGATGAAAAAAGCCGATTACTTGAGTAAGTTCTATATAAATTTCTGTGAAATACATGAGTAAGTTTCAAAAACTTTCCATTCGAGGATTCGTTCGTTCGAACGGCAAGCCAGCTGTTAGTATCCAAAACAATAATGGAATTGTACTATTCAAGGGTATGTGCGTTGCGAATGTATTATGCGTCTCGGTCGAGGCGATACATCACGTTTGTAGGGCGGAATATGATAATGTTTTGGTGCTAGTTAATATTGCTAGCGTTCCGAGTCGAAATTTCGATTCGACGTTAACCCTGCACACACGCACAAATTCCGTTCAGCTTGTACCAGGGATGAATAATCTCAAGGCACAACGGTGATATTACACATACACGAAATATATTTAATGTTCAAAATTATTTCATGTTCGATTTTCTCGATACTCTGCTTACATTTGATATTTTCAATTTCAATAAGCAGCGTGTTAATTATATTTGTGTTAAACTGTGCAAGTTAATAGTTTAACTGTAGATACACGGAAAAAAATGAGTTAATTGAGTTAGCAGAATTCTGTGCGTTGTGAGTGCACGTGTAACTAAATCTAGTTGTAACATATGGATATCTATAAATGTGTAACTGCCAGTAGGCATCTAAATTTTTAGCTATAAAACTGTTATAGTCGCAACAGTAGCGAGAGTTTCTGTTGCAATAGCAAATTTTCAGTTTCAGCAACAAATACATACTCAGCAAACTATAATTAGGTGAGCGGCAGAGAAATCTTTTTTTTTTCCGTATATGTGTGTGCGAGCATAAGTATATGTTAAATAATCGACGAAATATATTAATGGGCACAAGTAAAATAACGAACCACGTTCTTCGTAATTTGTTTTTTATGGCGTGGGAAATTCCGTATTTGAGAATTTGGAGAGAATGAAAATAAAGATTCTGCGAATCTCCCGCCTTATTCTGCTTTCTGCTGTTTATCTTAGACCCGATTTTACCAACGTCGATTAAACCTTGATCCGAGTTTGTCTTTGTTTTAAATATTTTAAACGCATTTTAAGGCTTGATCGACGTTGGTGAAGTCGGGCCTTAAGCCAACGGCACACGGTACTGGTTGCTTACTGAATAGAAATATTCTTTTTTGATTGATGCATTTTCATTCATCTTCAGAAATGCACCACTCAGAATAAAATATTTCTATTCAGCAAGCAAACTAGCATGAAATCAAGCATTGTGTGTTGCTGGCTTTAGTGACTTTTAAGAGAGAAACCTCATAAATCTTAAGGTAACCTTAAAGTTGTTACCTTAAGATAACAAACCTTTAGGACGCCAAAAAAACGAAGATTTTTCGAATTTTTTTCTCAGCAAATATTAAGCGGATCAATACAAAATTTTAAGGTTGTTTAATGACATCTATGAATAATACAAAGATATTTTTTTAATTAAAAAAACGTTATTTTACATTGTTATATTTCAATATGTTTATAGCGCCGCGCAGCCGGAGTTGTTATTTTGTATAACGTCTAGCGGATCCAATTTTTATTCTTATTTGAAATAAAAAACAAAAATTTTTTATTAATCTTCATAAAATTTTATCCTAAATGAACTAAGAAAACTGCAAGAAAATTTGCAGAATTAAAGAAATTGTGAGTTTAAAAAAAAATTACGATTTTTATAAGAAATTTTCGACTTCTTTATGAAAAAACAATTGTTTAGTTACATTTTTTAAAAAACTTTTTTAGTTCATCGAGAATATTAGACTATTAGCTAATTAAAAAGCTTTGGACAAAGTGAATCGGTCAAATACTTTTTCTGAGACGTTACACAAATTTTCAATACGTAGTTTCGAGAAAAACGCGTTTAAAACGCGTTTTTTTCGATACGAAAAATTATAATTATTGCAAATTTAAGCAATTAGATGCTAATCTGCTATGCCACCCCCATATACTAAGCCTTCCACTTCTTCATAGAGTTCGTTTTGTTTCAATAACTGATTCTTAGGAGCTGTTTTGGCCTCCTTCGATCTGATCAAGCTGCGTGATCGATCGCTTCGCGTGAATCTATTACCATGGAAACGCCTCTTTGGCAGATTCGAAGCGCGTTTAGCCTTTGCTTTTGAATACATTATGTCGTTTCCGAATGTCTTCTAACATTCAAACTAACTGAAATTCGGGACTAGATCCCTACACATTCTATATAAAAAATTTCAAGGTCAACAGTCTTTTCTATTCCTGCACTTGAACTGATCAGTTCAACTAGTTAGTTTGGACGTTAGAAGACATTCGGAAACAACAAAATGTATTCAAAAGCAAAGGCTGAACGCGCATCGAATCTGCCAAAAAGGCGTTTCCATGGTAATAGATTCACGCGAATCGATCGATCACGCAGCTTGATCAAATCGAAGGAGGCCAAAACAGCTCCTAAGAATCAGTTATTGAACTGATGTACACTGGTGAAATAAGTTAGAGTGAGACAAGTATAGTTTTCCTCTAATTTGCTACACAGTATACACCAGTTCAGGACTAGCAATGGCAGGAACAGGTTGTGGAAACGCCAGCTCTCCTGCCGCGCGACCGTATAACTGCGTGAAGCATTCCTGTTTCGTCGCTGTATCCGTCGAAATACTTTGAATTTTTATTTGTTACTTCAGGACTATATTTTCCAGGAGTTTTATGCAAAAAAAATCGAAAATTTTGAGTTTGTAAACCAGATTCTCCCGTAAGACTCGTGTCAGACTACCGATTAGACAGTCATCTTGGCGTCCACACAGCCACTCAATGATGACATTAAAGTACGAGTTGACCGGAAACGTAACTTTAGTGCGGTAAAAGTCACGATTATTTCGTAAGCATAAATCAATTAATCGAGCAGACCTATATTTAAAAAAAAAGATGTTCTATAAACGGGGCGCTAGTCGTTAATGTGCTAACAAACGATCAACTTTAGCCAATTTAGTTAACTTTAGCCAACTTTAGCCTTTGAACATTTGTCCAGAACACTACAGACGAAAATTTCAACATATACACTTCTGACAACGTCGTGATATTACAGAGGTGTGGAATACTCGAGAACGTGTATCTTTGCAATCATTCGACCGCCGAATTGAGGAAGGGAGGGGAGAGAGGTATTGTCCTTTTCTCGCCGATTGTTTTGGTTGCACTTTCGCGCGTCGCGTACTTTCTCCTCGGCCAGGTCATTGCGTCCTGAGCCGACGGACGATGCACATACCGTGACGCGAAGAACACGTATCAACACGCGTTCGAGTGGAGTCCCGAAATATTTCGTCGACTCTTGAAATATTCAATCGCAATCATTAACCTTATCGCGCTTCTCCGATCGAGTCGTATCTGTGAGAGAGTCAGTGCCATGAGTGTGTGCGCCCGGGACTATGGAACGATCTGGAACAGAGCGCTGGAAATCAGGACAGAGGATGCAGGATGTCGCAACGCAGGCGGCGATACGTCATATGTTGCTAAGTGTGTGAAACCATCTATTATTTCCGATTTCAACTCGTCGAAAATAGAGATAAGCCGAGACGAAATTTAAGCTCATTTTTCAGTAAATATTCGTAGCTTAATGATCCGATCGTTCGTTTATTTATACGTCTAACTAATCCGCAAAACAGCGCTAAGACGTAGGGCAAGTTAATCGTGCTTCACACACAATCGTAAACGTTACCATAAAGCTGCCATAGTGATTGCCGATCCGAAACATCGGTTTCGTATCTTTGAATAATCGATAAACTACCAATTATTAATCATGCGCTACTGTGCGTGATTAGAAAAATTCGAATAACCTAATTACATCGCACGTTGCAGCTGATTCTGCTAGTTAGTGTGCTTGTTTCATGGAAATTTTGATTTGAACAGGCGAATAACGATTCATGAATATACCAATCTGTAATTAATTACGTTCCCGATCAGAGGTCACAAATAATTTACAATTGTGAATGCCGGCCTGAAAATTTAATGTAAGTCTCGCGAATAATGATTTGCACACGGAAAAAAAAAATTTGGTTGAATTAATCAGAATTCACGATACATCAACTACTGTTTGGTGTGATATGAACAAACCATATTTTTGGTTAAGGTAACCAAACAAATTTGGTTACAAGCGTATGGTTAAAGTAATCAGACAAGTTTGGTTACTTTAATCAAGCTAAACAAAATTATATTCACATTTCTTACTGGAAATTTTATTACTTTTTCAGCTGAAAGTAGTAACTAAACTCTGATCGTCATTAGATCTAAATGTTTTAGTTGGATCCCGAACCATTCTAATGTCTCTTTGGTGGGTCTTTAAATCTCATAAATCTTACAATCGGAGAAAACGGCTATAACTGTTTATAGCATCAAGACAAGACAATAATAATGTCTGTAGAACATTATGGGTTTTCTCCATTGATCCTTCATGTTCGACAGAATTTGCAGGATTAATGTAGAACCAAAATTTCGACTTGGGATTAGCGGCATTAGTAGCGACAGCTGCTCCGCAACTCCGAGTTAAAGTGTTATTTGAGGATGTGGAGGGAAGTGAGACAGAGAGAAAGAGAGAGAGAGAGAGAGAGAGAGAGAGAGAGAGAGAGAGAGGGAGAGAGAGAGAGAGAGAGAGAAGGAGAAAGAAGGATCCTCGCGAAAATACCGCACTGTCGCGAGAGGACGGGGGCTAATCGCGCGGATTACCACGGCGGCGTGGTGGTATCGTTTTGTATATCGCGATGCGTTCGCGGAATAAAAGAATCGCATCGAGAGTGTCTAATGTTCAAAGAGCCGACTCGACACGGCTCGGGGATGGTAAGGAGAGTGCAGGGCGGGAGGGACAGTGGCTGCGGTGCGCCAGCGTGTGTCGCTACTATCAGTTTATCAGATGCTGACGGCGGCTGCGACAGCTGTTACCCCGAGCTATGGTAATTTTGCGTGAATGTAGAAGGAGATAGAGGTGAACGTGACGGCGATAGGGGGATAAGAGAAAAAAGGACGGATAAAGCGGGAATATTTATTTCACCCCCGAGCGCGCGCATGGACATCGAGCGGCGTTCAAAAAGAGGCGCATATCCGACAAGAAGAAAGGACAACAAGATGCGATGTATTGAAAGTAAACAGGACGAGGATTTTATTTATTTGTATCTCTCTCATCCTGAAAAGGGATAAAGTTCCCCATTAGAACACGTTAAATGGGAAAGACAATGCACGTAAAATGATTTCGGAAAATACGTTTTGGTTATTTTCTCAATAAAATTATTTTATTTTATTTATTTATTTATTATTATTTTTTATGTACAATATGGAGCATCTTGCAGAAAGTATTTGATTTCCGATAATCGCGTCTTAGTGCCTACACTTAAAGAGAGATAGACAGAGAAAGAGATTGAATCGATATGGTCTAGAAAGAAAAAATCTGTAATTTCATTTTATGAAAATGCAGTTGAAATCACCTGTCGAGGGAAATATATATGATCAAGGAGAGATAGAGCTTCCTACTAAGCGCTGCACACTTCCCTCTGTCTACCACTTTCTTCTGAGTTCGCGCAGACAAGAACTATTCGGTTGGAGTGATTCCCGGAATTCTCGCGTATCGTAATAGTTATGGAAAATGGAAGTATATGCGGGGTTGGTGGTGCTGTTGCAAAGTAACAATTTCAACTAACTACGAGAAAGGGAAAGCGAACAACACGTGATGCATTAGAAACGCACGGAAACGACACGCAAGTTTTACGAGGGTTGCATCGAGTTTTCGTTTCGGGAAGGAAAAGAAAATGTGAAACGAATAGGAAACAAAGAGAGAGAGAGAGAAAAGAGAGGAGACGCCATCGTGACGGGGCTAGCGTTATTGGGGAAATAGAGGAACGATCGTGGAGAGACGGGTAATATCTGTCAAACACATATTTTTTCAGATTTATCACGCCTTCGTTTCGCCAACGTTCAATTTAATCCTCCCGTCCGCCCACCCTGTTGAAAGAAGGAAGGTTTGCGCTATACCCGCGACATTTCTCTCGCGCGTGCGTATCGTTAACGAGTACCATCTAAAGAACAATGAGTAAAATGAACCGATTTTTGTTAAAAAAAATGTAATATAAGTTATACATATAATTTTACGTTTTTTGAGTCGCTGAATACGATTTCTATCCGTTTAAATGAATGTTTAAATCAAACCCGAAGTAGATTGTTAATTATTAATCCACACGAGCGAATGATTCAATCGATTCAAGGCAATTTGTTCTTTATTACGGTAAAGTACCTCAAATCCACGCTGCAGTCTTGAATAAAAATATTCAGTCGACTCGATTTAGTGGAAAAAATTTATTTTATACGGATGAAAAGTCCCTCGATTTCGAGTGACTCTGCTGTCACTCAACATCTGCGGTGGAATTTCCCACGAAATACGGAGAGTGGAAAGCTCGAGATTTGCCACCGGAAGTACGCGAAACGACAATCGATTCAGAGATCATCGACATTTTCCTTTTTTTCCTTCTCCGAAGAGACCTCTCATTTTCCTTTAGTATTTACCTATTTGCCGCGTATCCAATTCAAACGAGAGAACGCGCGGGTCGAAGTGGCTTCATAAATTCTCGGACCTGTTCGTATAGCGCGACCGGGTTCGCGAAAATTCGAAGAAACTGCGAGGTGATCGTACCAAGTCTTAACGAATTTTCTATTCTCGCGAACGAAACGACGCCGGTGTTGCTTTGTTCGACGATAGAAAAGGAATCAAGGGAAAAAAGTAGGGGAAAAGGAGGAATGGGTAAGAGACAGGGTGTGCTGCGCGCCGCAGCCCTCGGGGCACGTCACCCTCGCGCGCGCGAGTACTGTTTCAATCGCCGCAATTTCATACGCGGCGAGTTTGCGGGGCGCCTCGCGCTATAAATTCGCCCCCGGCTGGATTCCACGAGGAGGCTGAAGATCGCGTCTTGGGACGCGGAAGGGTCGGCCGTCCCGTGCACGGCACGATCGATTAGGCTACTCGCGCGTGGTTCGATTTCTTGTACAGTGAGAAGGAGCCAGAGGATCCACCTTATCCGGTCATCGATAATAATCACCACTGCGTCGTAATGGCGATTTAACGAGGAGGCTCGATGAAAAAGGGAAAGATTCTAATTATAATTTTCCACTGTCGCGCGTCGTTCCGGAATCCATTCGCTCAGCCGCGCTCGTCTTCTCCCTCGCCTCGCTTCGTCCTGTCCCGTCTTGTCTCTCCCGTGGCCGCCTCGGCGAATTAATAAATTCGAAATTACAACCGCGCGAAACTGCCGGAATGAACGTCGCCCGGGCTAAGAAACGAGCCTGCCTCTCGCGATTCGCAATATGGTGCTCGTATTTCATATCGCCGAGAAAGGGGGCTGTTATAAGGGGCACAGGGGAGCGCAGGGGTCGCGCGACAGGCGCAGGGGGAGCGCCAACGAGGCGACATCGCGGCAGTGCTGCAAATTTCATCCAATTACGCACTAAAATGCGCCGGCAGCCAATAACCGAATCATAATCCCTTAGTTTTACACGAAAGCGCGGGTCGGCCGGCGAAAGGGAGAGAAAGAGAGTAAGAAAGAGAGAGAGAGAGAGAAAGAGGGAGAGAGGGGGAACGGTGAGACAAGGGGTTGGAATGGTGGAGGCTTGGTGCAAGCGACAGGGGGGAGGGAGCACGATGGCTTGCTCGCCGAAGCGGGGCAACTTTACTACGCAAATTAAGGCGAAGTGGCAGTCAGTAATTTTATGTGCCCATCTCAGCTACTGATATTGAATTTCCTTAGTCGCTTAATCCGAATCTTCGAGCGTGAGCGGAGGTGAGACGGCGGAATGCGAAGCGGTGCGACGCGGCGGCACCCTTGCTACTAGCTAGCTGGTGGCGGCGATCTCGCGAAATTGAAATCATTACTTTACGGGCGGAATCGGGCGGAGTGGATATAGCGGGTGGATCCCCGACGGGATTTTCCAAAACACCCACGCCCGTGCAAATTGTTCCGCGTTTTATTTTTTTCTCACTTTTTTCACTTTTCCTCTCTCTTGCCCTCTCTCTCACACACACACACACACACACACACACACACACACATACACATACCCACACACAGCAACGACTAAGTACGCGCGCGCGAGCCTTCCAAGCTCGGACGTAGATCCGAGATTGGATTGGACGGATTTTTGGGAGATTCTCAACCGGCTATTATAAAGTTTCCCCCGATGGGATGGAAATACGCACCGCTGTCGGCGAGATGTAATCGTCTCTCCTGACTTTAATCCGAATCCCTCCCGACGCGCGCGCGTGCGTGGGAGGGAGAAAGAGAGAGACCCGCATAACGCTAATAAATTAGCATTTACAGTTCGCGAAACTCTCCCGGCCTCTCGTGCGATAGCCGCCGCTTGTACGTATGCGAGGACGAAAATTACGGCTGCTGCACGGCCGTGGGAGCAGCATCCTCCGGGCCGAGGGACCGCGTATCCCGATACACTCGTTTCCGAGGGAATTAATAAGCCACGGTGAACGGTGTCCTCCTCGGGCGACGTCTCGCGGCCCGATCGATCGATCGATCTCGGCGCGGCGCGATACACGCACGCGGAATGAAAAAAAGAGCATCCGGACGAATTGATCTAGCGGGGTTCGATTCGGGCGCACAATACCGCAACTCGCATTCAATTGCGCCAAACAGCTTTCTTCGGCCCCGGCAATCTCCTCTTCGACACAATAAATTTATGGTTCCATTCAGGGCTCGCGAACACGTACACGCGCACACCAGCGCGCGCGCCGTACATGTGCACGCGCACAGGCGCGCGAGCGAGCGCGCACGCATTACAATAAGACCGCGGCCTGTTTAATAGAATAATTAAGGGCCCTCGTACGGCAGCTGATGCCCAACGGGCGCGCGCGCACACGCTCGTGCGCTCGTGCGTGTGTAGACTGCGTGAGAATATAACGTATGCCCGCTCTCTCGGCCGGCTGGCATTGCTGATTCGTAGGGTACCTATTTTATACAACGGGGTCAGGAGGTTAGGGAATTAATGCATTCATCCGAATTCCGAATGGAATTAATGCGCTCATCAGAAACGCCCCGCGCGGGAGCGAGGGGTGAGCGGGACCTCCCAATCTGGACAATCGTGATACTTTCCGATCGCGAATCCGAAGTTTGACGGGGGATAGCTCCGCGGTGCTCTCGAAATTTTTCGCAAATCTCGCGGAAAATGAGTGAAAATTCACTTGCAACGACACTGAAAATCCCGCCTCGCCAGGGTGAATGTTTAACTCGATCAGCAGCGTTGTTTAACTCAAATAGTAATGTCGCAGTCAATCAGAGCGAATTTGTTGCAGTGACAGTGAAGTGCATACAATTAGATTCGCAGCCAATGCCTCAATTATAACATTTACATTGTAATTTGTATACAAGCTGAGCCAAAATTTTCCTGATCACTGTATACTCTGAGAGAATACTCCCTGGGACAATAGTGAACGCTACTTGCTCACTCACTCTGCAATTTCTAGTGAAAATATTCGCTCAAGTCGATTCAGAGCGGAAGAAGTCGAAATCTAGTGACTCGGCAGTCACTCTGCTTTTCAAGTGAATTTCACTCGTAGAAATTTAGCGAACACGCTCACAACGAATTATCGCGAGTCCGGCCAGAGCGAAAAATGGCGTTTTTTCAAACCGGGCATGTGGGATCTGACTTGGCGCGCACCACTACCATCACACGTGTCATCGACGTTACACGAGTCGGTATGTGAAGCGGCGATAAATAATTGCCGCGCGCGAGCGCAATATTGCCGCGTCGTCGGTAGAAATAATTATCGCGGCGCAACACGTGGCCGCAGATTATCGAAAAATTGGACTGCTTAATTGGGCAAAGCGCGCTCTCTCTCTCTCTCTCTCTCTCTTCTTCTCTCTCTCTCCCTCCCTCTCTCTCTCTCTCTCTCTCTCTCTCTCTCTCTGTCTGTCTGTCTCTTGCTCACTCGCTCGTACACGCTCACACGAACGACGTTAATTTCCTGTTCGCGAATAAAACGCAAACGACGATTAGCGGTATTTGCCGTACGATCTGAGATGAAATCGAGCGAGACGATCGCGAGTGGCGAAAGAAACCTCAGATGATCATTTCTGCAAACCGCGACGACTATCATCTCACGCTTAAGATTCACCTGATCGTGCACGCATGGCGTACAATGTAGGAAATATGATTTAACGTGAATTCCCGCGTCGCTCCGACTGACGGATTCATACTCGCGCGGGGGCAAAAGGGTTGCCGGGAAGGGCGGTCGGAGCGAGATGTGAGAGGAGGAACGAAGGGAGAGGCAGACACGTTTTACAGCGGCATTTCGAATGGCGCTGCAAAATCGCCATGCAATTTTCTTTCCGCGGGAGAATCCGCCCGCGCTCTCTCGCGTACTACGTTCTCAGCGCGGCCACGTGATTGGTCGTAAACGCCAAAAATATGCGCCGATTGGCCGGCCGGCCAGCTTTTATGGTAGCGCACGGTATGCCGGTCGGGTTTTATGGTTAATTTTTGCAATTTTGTAATTGCCTCGTGGCCCTGCCACGACGGACGGGCGAACGGGCGCTTTTCCCTCCTGCTCGTTCTCTTCCTCTTCTTCATCCTTCTTTTCCCTCGTCTTGTTCGTCTCGCTGTGCGTTATCCTGTTCTGCCACCCTGCCACTCTATCCCTCTTCCTTCCTTTCTCTCTCTCTTTTTTCCTCTCTGTCGGCCTTTCAATCATTCGCTCGCTCAGACTCGCTGATAACGCGAAAGCTCGACGTCCTGTTGATCCGCAATAACGATTCGCCGACCTCGGGCCGAAAGTGCGAAAAAGCGCAAAACTCGCAAGCTGTGGGCTGAGCTTGCTCGGCCAACGCGTCCCGGTACGTTCGAGAAATAAGAGAGATCGAGTGAGAGATAACGTCGGGGGGTATCGAAGCGAGGAATCGCGATACTCAGGATAGAAGTACCGTAAGTGTCGTTAAGCGATCCCGCACGAGTGCGTTATAGAGGCGTCGTCGCGCGCGGCGTCGCCGCGCGGAGAGCGGAGAGATAACCGCAAATAACTGTTTCCATCGGAATTCTGCGGTCTGCACCTTGCCACCCGGCGCGATATCAGCGCCTTGACGCGCCGTATTTAAAGCGTATTACCGACGAGGCCGAGCGGCGTGAGCCTCTCCAGTGGGTCATCGATCCTACCGCGCGAGCAACTTTTCGCTCGCCGGCCGATCGCGCGCGCACGACACAGGTGGAATTTTGACGCGCAGAATATTCGCTGACGGTGCTCGATTATGCTCGGGTTCGGGCCGCTGAGTGATCCCTCCGGGACGGATTTATTTTATATTCGCACGGGGCTCGGTCCAGCGTGAAGAAGACGGTATTGTCCGAGCGTGAAAAGCTGCTAGAAACGGCGCTCTGCAGTCGTCATCCCGGAACGTAGAGAAACAGAGAAAAGGCGAGAGAGAGAGAGAGAGAGAGAGAGAGAGAGAGAGAGAGAGAGAGAGAGAGAGAGAGA
>NW_022639600.1:242632-251906 GCF_010583005.1 Odontomachus brunneus
GAGAGAGAGAGAGAGAGAGAGAGAGAGAGAGAGAGAGAGAGAGAGAGAGAAAGGAAAAGGGGCAGAGAGAGTGAGGGAGAGAACCGACGTGTAGGTAGGTGGGCGACCGATGGCGGCTGTACACACCTTCCTTCCGTCCTTCCTTTCCCAGGAAGTGGAGTCAAGTGAACCCGCCGCCGCCACCGCCGGAAACTCCGCTAATGACTAAACTTGCTAATTTCGGCCAATTAGGCTTCCACCGCTTCCACCACGCCCGCCCCCTTCTGACGTTTCCTGATCTCCTCCCGCTTGCCCGACCGCCTTGTCTAATGCGCGCCGCACTTACCTTGACCGATAGACGCTAATTTTATTGCGCACTGCGGCTCGCATGCTCCCGTAGTAGTTGCCGGCTCCTACGGGGGGTGCACATCAACTACAACCCCCGGGGACGGCGGCGGCGTTATTCCTGTAGTTGAGTTTCAGTAATGACCCGTAAAACTTACCCGTACCTATGTCAGCGACCGACAATGCGCGGCCGTCGTATATTTGCGCAATATCGTGCGCGCGTCTATGAGAGAACAGTTTCATCCCGCGCGACGAACTCGATGACGAGATCGATTCCGCGAGGTAGAGATAGAGAACGAGCGATCAGCAAGGAGAGGGCAATGAAAGTGCACTCGCACGCATGCAAGTCGCTAAATGCAAAGTTTAAAATTGTTATTCGTGCCGGTGCGAAAGAGGAAGACGTGTGTGTATGTGTGTGTGTGTGCGTGCGTGCGTGCGTGCGTGCGTGTTATATATATCGGGCAATACCGGGGCCGCCACGACCCTCGACGGCCCCCCATAAATAATCCGACGTTGGCAGCTTGTTACTTCGTGCCACGCGCGAATCTCCAGCCGACCAGCGAGAGCCGATATCTTTCGACTTGTAAGACACTCTCTGGCCGACTGATGACACCGCCATTGTCTGTCACTTGTTCCCATCGCGACGTATCGTGGATTACGCGATAAACACAAACACGCGCGTTTCGGGTGCAGACGATTCTTACAGTGTCCGTCTCATTACAGTAACTTTTCCGCGAATGCTGTCCGGAGCTCGTAAATCCTCGTCTTGAGACCGTAAAAATGGAGGATTTATCAGTCCATGAATCTCTCTCTTTCTCTCTCTCTCTCTCCCCCCCCCCTCTTATTTAAGAACGTAAAGAGTAATGAAGCTGGGGATCCTTAAGAGAGCTAACAAACCAAGTCCGACTTTCCAGATGGGCGAAGTAGAAGCGAGGAACAACTTTGCGCACGAATTGAGCGGCGGATTTCGAAATTTCGACGAACGAGAGTGTACCGGTTGCGTCAAACGAATTCAACACACGGCCACAGACACGAGCGGACCGATACACATGGAAGAAAGCCGCTTTCTTCCTTCGTCTGGATTCCTCGGTAATTGCGTCCCGTCGTGGGTCCCTCGTTGTTTCCTCTCCTCCGTCCGTCTGTTCCCCGAAGAGGAGAACTCTCGCGTTCGTTCGTCCGTTCGTTCGCTTGTGCGCTCGCGCGCATGCCTTTTCATTTGTGCGCCCTCCTAGCATACACTTATAATAGGTGGGCCGTGCGTGGCAAACAGGGAAGAGGCCGCCGCGACGCGCCTAATCACTATAATCGTCCTCGCCAATAATTAGATTATTTTCAGTGTCTTCCACTCGCTGTCTCCCTCTCTTTCGCTCGCTCGCTCGCTCTCGCTCGGTGATTACCGGTCCTGAACTTATCATTACATTCCCCGCATCGATCCCCCCGACTCGCCACAGGCGCGCCCTCGGGGAATGAATGACCATGGTTCTTTTCCTTCCTTTTTTTTTTTCTTGCCCTTTTCGTATCAGCACCGGGGCAATAATCCGAGACATTTGATATTCTCGAAAACAGAGGAGTGTGGGTTATCGTGGGACATTGCGCGACGCGCTGTGCCACGTACTGAGAGAAATGTGAACTTTGCAAAATTTATCCTTGTGTAAAATAGAAGTGTACGGAGAGGAGAAGGACGGTGGAAGGGAAAGGAAATTTATTTCATTTCTTGTAGAATAAGACGTCCGAGACGAGAGAGTCGAGCCAGCCGTGGACCTTTATTCGAGGGGAGGAGGGACGAGGGAGTCACAGGGCCCAACTAATTAAACGAATTAGCAGTTGTAAACATTCGCGATGAATTCCTGAGAATTCCGGATGCAAACTTTCCTCGACATTCTCCCGCGATGGCGAAGTGATCATCACGATCTTCGGACTGTCTTTCTCTCTCTCTCTCTCTCTCTCTCTCTGCCTCTTTCGTTCTCACTTTCTTTCTCTGGTTGTTTCTGATGGATCTCAGAAACGCGTTTCAATACTCGGGCGCGAGAGCGTCCATTATGCCGCTTGAAGGTTTATTACGAGATACAAATATCCTATTTTATCGTCGTCGACCAGGCCTGCAGTGAAGAAGAACCCTTCTCGAACCCTTCTCGAACCTTCCGCGTAACGCATTATTGCCAAAGAACCGGAAAGATGGAAAGCCTAAGAGCAACGAGTCTCGGTTATCATTACCGGAGGTCTCTGCTGAGACCTTGCTCTTGGCGCAGTCTCGCATTTTTTACTAGCAATAATCGAAATCGCACTTTCGGACGCTACCACGCCGGTAGCAAAGATGCCGACTATCATGGAGAAAATAAGCGTAATTGTTACAGCTTATCTCTTCCGAGATTCTCGACTGTAAAGACTGTAGAGGAACACGATGTAAATGCGGCTGAAACGCTTTATTTCTGTTCTTGGGGTTGCTCCACAATCGATCACCGATGAAGTATGTGCATATGTTGGCACCCCGACTTTGCAATTCGATAGTTTTGATTAAAGCTCCTCTTTGAGAGGTGTAAGAGTACTGTTACATTTACAAAAAGAATTCCAGCAATTCGCACCATTAAAATCGCACTTTGAAAACGAGATGCTAACTTTACACCCAACATCAAGATCGAATAGTTCTGAAGAGCTCGTTTGATTCTTTTTAACGAGAGTTACTGATAAAACAGAATTTTCTTCAGACTGATGATTTAAGGATTCCATTTGACAACTTCTCAGAAATTTAAAACTATCTAGACTTGAAGTTAAATTTCTTCAATGCTCTTTATATTTTATTCTCAAAGCAAAAAGATGTTTTATCAGTAAATTTTGTCGACAGAAATTATCAGTAGAAACTATCAAATTGTAAAGTCGAATTGCTACTTTCGCACACGCGCACATTTGATGGAGACGAGGGCATGACACAGCCGTGGTATTCCGATTCCGAGTAGGGGAGACAGGCTGTTATAAAGTCATACAGGTCAATTTGTTACAAAGCTTATATCTTACCCAATAAATAAAGGAGGATATTCTCTCTTTAATGTAGATTATTTGTATCATGTGGAGTGTACGAAATGGTTTATGACAGAAATATTACATATGACATCTACAACCACGTATTTATAACTTGATGAGTAAATCTTTTCTTGTCGCTATATTTTTATTGATCCGTTAATTTTGGAATTTTTTGTCGCAACCTTTCTTGAGTTGTACGAAATGTTATAGATTAAGCAAATTTGTTCTGCATTTAGTTAAAACGGCCACTGCTTTATAAATATAATTTCTTTTATTTAAAATGATCATTCGGGTTAAATTGACTCAAGTGAGGTTAGTTGTCACGCGTTGCATGTCCGTCACGTAGCTATGACGTGATTTATGCAAAAACATGGAAGCATACGCAATGATATATTATATTATACATGTCACAACAGTGAATCTGCATAAGGTCCTATAGAGAGAACTCGAAACTGTCGTTACAAAGTTTATAGCAATTATCTTTTTTGTTCAATAATTATTCATTGTGCCTGATTATAAAGTAACACTAACTTTAATGAAATATTTAAAACTTCAAATAAAAAGAGGATATGTGACAACTGATCCTAGATATGAGGCAAGTAGCCACGTTTGCACCACATTGCTTACAACTTTGTAATTATTTGTGTATAAATATATATATATATATATATATATATATATATATATATATAAAGTACACATATACACATACATATACATGTTAGGATCATATTTTTCCGTTTATCTGAAAGTTGTATATGAAAATGTGCACAATATTTAAAAATATTGCATGCATATTTTTTTATAATACGTAAAAAGTGTGACGACTGGATCCGGTCTCCCCTACTATCGATTCTCGTCTTAAAGAACATTATCCCTCATTTCAGAATTAAGTTCCCCAAGTCATGGTACGCCTATGCGCTCCTTCCACACTCGCTCGTAAAGACACGCGCGCGGAACGAGTTAACGTCCCGCAATGAAACCATAGCGCCAATATTAATTTTGCGGAGGGGAGGGGGCCACACGGACTACTCCCCGCGCTCAGCCCGTTTTATTGGTCCTTAAGACAACGCCCAACGATTTCATAATACCACCGATCCCAATGAAACAGCAGTTTCCGACGATGCGATCGCGACTAAGCAGACTGAGTGAGGGGCCGCGGGGTCGAGGCGTGGAGAGGGGACTTTTACGATCCGGCAATTCGCGAAAGAGTTCGTCAGCCCAAGAAATATTTAAATTCAATCCGGATGCGGGCGCTGTAAACCGCGACGAATCGAGCGAGCTTCTCCTCAATAGTGGAGAGGGGGTTGAACGCGCACCCTTTCCTGCCCCTCTTACTTGTCCTCCTCCTCCTCCTCCTCTTCCTCCTCCTGCAGCACTTCCTTCTCTCCTGTTTCTTTATCGTCGTCTCGCTTGGGACTACGTTTCTCCTCAGCCGCAATTATTTCCGTATTGATTCGACAGTTGAACGCGTTTCGCGCAACACAATCTCGCGCCAAAAGTGAAAACGGAAAGCCGTATGTCCTCTACCCTGTTTAATATCTTGTGGTTCGTCCCACCTCGAAGTTGATTTCGAAATCGCGTCGCGCGTTTCTATTCAATCACGCTTGAAATAATATTTCGTAGCCAGCCTTGAACACCGGACGGAGAAGGGAAGAGCAAGTTGCCGCAACAGGGTTGGTCGTTCGGTTCTATCCATCGGATAGGAATGTAACGTTCCTCCCCCGCCTGCCGGGGGTCGCCGCCATTAATCCTTAGGCTGACTTTCTTTCCGCTCGCTGTCGTATAGAACGGGGCGTCCTCGTTATCGACGCTTATCGCTAATAAGATCGCTGGACCGCTCGTTATCGTCGTCGTCGCACTCGCCCTGTCCTCATTTTCGTACGATTGCGATCGTTAATTATCCCTATCGCAGCCGATCACCCTCCTCTCTCGCCTCGTCCCTCCTTCCCTCTCTCTCTCTCCTCTCTCAGCTACCTTCTCCTCCTCCGTTCCCTACTCCCCCCCCCCACCCACGCGCCTCCGTCGTTTTCCTCGTCATTATCATTCCGGTAATTACCGGTGTATTCCCTCGTTATCATCTTGTTATCGTTCGGCTATCGCGCTTCCGCGAGGAGTCGGCGCAGCGTCTCCGGAGAGGTCAGGCCCCGTAAACGCATGGGAGCTCGCCGATAACGAACGCGACAGTGGAAGGAGGGAGGGAAGGGGGCAAGGGAGCTTCGACCCGCGCTTCATATCAGCGCGTCCTGCGCGATCGATACTCGACCTCTCAATTCCAACGATATCGATACCGAACGGAGATCTTCGCACGCATCTGTCGCTTCGCGCGTTGCTCCCGGCCTTTAATATCCGCACCGATGATTCCGTAATTTGTGCGTCCGTGTACGTCGTCCCGATCCATTGATCGGTAGGTGAGACGATCCGAACTTGGCGACGACGGCATAATTGGCCGCGGCGTTGACCCAAGAAGCAACCGTATTAAAGGAGCGACCGACAGAACGCAGAACTGCGTCGAGAGGGCGAGAGCAGTCCGTAAGGGCATTAATGCGTCGGAGATTTATGTGGTAACGGCGAGGATGAAATTCCATCGCGGTAGGTGCTCGTATAAGTGGCACGCTGCTCTCGCCGGCGGAGGCGCGAGAGTTATGGTTGCCCATACTGATATCCACTATAAACTCCCCCGTCGGCCCCCGCCGCCCGCGCGTCCTCCTACACTCTCTACCCCGGCATACTTAATTAAATACGTATTAAGAGGCTGAGTGTGTTCCGATGTACCGATGTGCGCCCTGCATCGTGGAATAATATATGCTTCAGCGCGTTCGCTCGCGAGCGCGCGCTAATTACTTTCTCCCACCGAGGAGGTCGCGCCGACATTTTTACTTTCCCCGCGCATACTATGCACATACGCGCGCATACGTTGATTCGTCGAAACGATACGCGCGATAGGCTCGGGCGTAAACGAGAGGATTCTTTGATATTATGTTGTCATCGTGCATTGAGAGACTAATTTATCATCGATCAACGCTCTAATTACGCGTTCGTTATTCATTATGTGCGCACACATAACGGGCCGGTCGTTCGGTCAGCCAGTCGGTCGGTCGTTCTGTCTATAGAAGAGGAAACCACCGAGGGTCGTCGCCGGGTCTTTCCTGTGCCGTTACCGTATTCGCCCTTAAAGCCCCGTCGAAGAAAGGGCGCTCGTTACGTCCCGTGGGACAAAAAGACAGAAGTTCCGAATGGAACGTTCGGATCGGCACCCGCTGAGCCATACCGGGAAGGACGATTATTGTTAATTAAGGTGGGCGTGCTGCGCGCGCAGGTCACACTTGGCGCTTTCATGGGCTTTTTCGACAAAGGGCAGCTTAGGGCGTTTCACGAATTCTAATGTATCCTCCTTGACGAAATTTTCCCCAGCATTTGCATTCGAGCCCTGACTACTTTTCTACCGCTTGTCATAAGCAACTACCACAGACTTATCGGAGCTACGCCGGCGATAAAGTACTTCACTTTACGATCGGGCTCGAGCAATGCGCGATATCGCTCGGGAGGGGAAAGCGACCAGATAATGTTGCTCCGCGCTACTAATTGCAATGAAGCGACATTTCTAAGCGTTTAACTTATCGACAGCTCTCGACCAATCGCGTTCCCCACGAGATAGGAGGCGACGACAAGAGATAACACGCGTTGCCTCATCGATCTCAAAGTTTCAGTGGATCACGCGGCTGAACAACATTCTCTTTCCTTCTTGTTGCAGAGTTCCAGGAGCAGAGAAGAAAAGAGAGTCAAAGTGGCCGGAAGGAAACCCGGCTCCTGGATAACCAGAAAGAACTAGCGCAACGCAAGGGCGCTCCTCAACCTATTTCGTGTCAGAAAGCTGACGGTGGGCTCCCTGAGCCCACCCGCTCATTCAGCAAACTGGCGAGCGCGCTAACCGCTGGCATGAACCCCCACCATCCAGGCCACTCCGCAGGCTACCCCCACCACCCCTCGCTCTCGAGCAGTCCGCATCACAGCGGGCCCGGCGGGCCGCATCACGCGTATGGGACCGGCGGCGGTGGCGGCGGTGGCGGCGGCGGTGGTGGCACCACGACTACCCCCGATCTACCCAGCCCCCACTCGCCTCCGCACGCTGCCGGCGCCGGCGATCCCGCCACCCCCTATGCGGCCTTGCAACCTGGACAAGGCATGGGCAGCAATGGGCATCATCACGGTGGAGGAGGCATGATGCCGGATCACCCACATCACCCTGGACACCCTCACCCGCACATATCGGGACATCCGGCGTACCAACCGGTGAATCACAACAACAACTGTACGATCAAGGTGAGTGGAGAGTGTTAGTTGTGGGGTCGCGTGTGTCTTGGATTTATTCGCGTCTTTCGTCGAGAGACACATCTCGTGACGTGTTTACTTTGAGTTATGAACGATCTGAAACTCGGTTTCTCGCACGATTGGATGAAGCGGTATAGAGGAGAGATGTACAGGTGGTTCCAACGACGCGGCCTGTCGGAGAGGGTCTCGGGGTCCCTCGCGCGTCCGTCACAAAGGGCCCAGAAACGCCATAACGTGGGGTCACAGTCTGCAATTCAGCGGGCATTATCCGTCCACCGACCCTCACTTACCTCGCCATTGACAAACGTAACAATATAGGCATTTATGATGGAGAAATATAATTGAATAGGGGCGGAGGGGCCCGGCGCGGTTCCCTCTCTCGCATCCTTCTGCCCGAACCTTTACCCGGCTCCCCCTCTGCCTCCCTTCCATCGCATGACGTTCTCTTTCTCTCTCTTTCCTTTTGCTTCAACTGCTTGCTTCCCCGGATCGTTTCGTTCCTTCTAATGGCCCTCTTCTGTGTTGACCGTCAGCGGACTCTTCTTCTTCCATTCGTCCGAGAATAGTGGCCATCAAAAAAATCCTTGATTCCTGAAACCTCGCATTCTCCGGGATTTGCGCTCTCAAAGTGGTCGTTCTCGTCTTTTGGGCCCGTTTGATTATTATCCTTCGGCATTGTACCATTATCATGCTCTCTCTCTCTCTCTCTCTCTCTCTCTCTCTCTCTCTCTCTCTCTCTCAGCTTAGGATAATTAGATGCTTCGATTCTCCACCTTAATTCATCGAATATTCGGTTCCTTGAACTGTGTATCGTCGGACACTCTCGCGCATCCTCGAGCCTCCGGATTTTCTGTCCTTCCGTTCTTTCTTACGCCCTCTCAGTCTCGTCCTCCTCGTCTCTCGCATCAGCTTTCTCTCTCTCTTTCTCTCTCTCGCTCGCTCACTCGCTCGCGCCACTGTTCCCCTTTCTCTCTTTACCGGACCTTCTCTTTTCGTTATTCCGTCTCCGTCACTGCTTCTCTTCCTCGTACTCGCATCTCTCGTTGTTCTTTCTTTCTCACAGCTCTTTGCCTTTTCTGCCTTTCTCGCACTCGCAAGAGACTTTCTGTTCCTCCCTGTATATCCCTCCGTCATTTTAGACACTGTGTTTCCGTTCGTTCGCGGCTTTGTGGTCCCAAGTCCTTTTTTGACTCGCAATCCTACGACTCTTCGTCTTTCTTCTCCCTTCTTCCCTCAGTGTATCCCTTTTTAATCTCTTTTGTTGCAACAGCCTCTCCCTCTTCCACATTTCTGTTTGCATTTCCTCACATTTCGTTCATTCTATCGTTGCGAACACCTGAATTTTCGGATAACATCTCCGAAAATTCACTCCGACTTTCATTTTACACAACATTGTACGACTCCGTCGTACTTAGGGAACTTGTCCCAGAATATACACCCCTCCCTCGCACGTTCTCCACGCTCTTCGTCTCTTTCCCATTCTCTTTTTCTCTCGACCGATGCTATGGAAAGGCTCCCGCACCCCGCACCCCTTCCTCTTTCCCCAACCCAAGCCGTTGTCTCTCTCTCTCTCTCTCTCTCTCTCTCTCTCTCTCTCTCT
>NW_022639600.1:253796-261948 GCF_010583005.1 Odontomachus brunneus
TCTCTCTCTCTCTCTCTCTCTACTATACGAGTAGTGGGTCCTCCGTTCACCTCCCCTCTCGACCCACTCGGGGCCCCCTTCCTTCGCTGTGCGGATCCCTCTTTCCATCCTGCTCTTGCGTCCCCCTTCAGTGTTGGTTAGGTCCTTTCTAGGCCTGCTTTTTTATCCCCCACCTACCCTCCCCACCACTCGAGCCACAAGGTACCTGAACCCGCAGGCCCGCGAGGCATTCGGGGGGCCCGCAGCACCAGCCAGTTGGGTCTCGACCGCGCTCCGTTTCGCTTAGTTCGTTCGCTCGCTCGCTCGCACGCACGCTTACTCACTGCTCCTTTCCTCGCGGCCGTGCTCCATGACTGTATCGCACAGGGTAACGCGTCGCCGAAATCGGAAGCGAGTCTCGTCGCGCGAAGCTGGTTGCACGTTGTACTGTAAACGTTCGACCATCGTGTCCCCATGGTCCCACGCGGAGACGCGCAAATTCGAGGAGAACCTGATCCTTGAAATCCCGCGAGTCGTGGTGGGGGAAAGTGAGTGTACCCACAACGGGAACTTGTCGTTCGAGGCCGAGTGATATCATTGGCCAAGTGAATCCGAGATTGTGTTTTCGACATTCCTCCTCTTCTTTTCATCTTTTTTTATCATTCTGTGAAGAAGGACACGTACACATACACATACACACACCTACAACTATACGCGTATACAAAGTGTAGTGCACCATGGAGGTACATACGCACCACTACAGCACGATTACGTCACGGATGAATCAGATTAAGTGTTTCCCCGACATCAAGACGGAAATCAAAGTAAGCGTTCGTTTATTCTGCGAAATTTTTGCGCGCAGGCAAATGCGCACGCCTCTCCGAGTCGTACATACATACATATATACATATATACATACATACGTACCTACATACACACATACACACACGCATACACACACTCGTTGATGCAGTAATTAACGCATTCGCTCATATTCTATCCCCGATCTTAGTCGAATGAATGTGTTGTTGCTGCTGCTGTGCGTGGCATATCATGTCCGACTGATCGCATAACTGCACGAGCGCACATTACCACCCGAATGCGCATCGCGAGATTATCTGGTATCGATGAATAGCAGATAAGCATGCATAAATATGTTTCGTCTTTATCGCCCGAGCTCACGGTGCTAGAAGAAAAAGGGGAGAAATTACAGTACTTGGATTAGCTTTTACATTTTGCTCTTGCCCCTTGATTCGTTAATCCAATCTTCATTCTTCCATTCTTAATTCGATCCGGTGCTAGAAACGGGGCCGTTGAAAGCCTGAGACGCTGGTGCACGTGCGCAATAAATAAACAAAAACTCGGTTGTTTACAGTTCACGAGAAAGATCCAAGTACGGAGTCGAATCGTTTCGATTCCTTTTTGTTTACGAGTGCTCGTTTTTGTTCAATTATATTATATACATACACTCGTAGCTTTGTTTTCCGCGGCTACACAGAGAGAGAACAAATATCTAAGAAATAGTAAATATTTATTTGATGAGTACCAGCAAACATATTTACTTGTGCCAACATAAAACATTTTTCAAATAGGAAAATGTACATTTTCCTAAAAACGCTTAAGAAAACCTTCACGAAAGCGATTGTTTATTCTATTTGAGTTAACGGTTTCAGATTTAAAAGTAGATATGTCATTAGTACCCACCAATGAAACGTATTTACTGTTTTTTAGGTATTTTTTTCTCTCGGTGTACACGGGTCGGAAAAAGAGCGACAACAAATCGTGTCAACGGTATCGTTCAGGTAGAGCGAGAAACTTCGTGTTCTCTGGAGGTCCTTGTTCCGTATTTTGTGTCGGATTTTTCCTCGAGTATCGTGAAACCGGGGAATCGCAACGAATGCAAACAACAAACGCGCCCGTTTACGACGATTTAACGACAAATCGGGATCTCCGCGGTAATTTAATATTGAGCAACATTGTACGAGGCGAAATTAGCGAGTAAGTTGTGAATCCGGTGGGCGAAGAGTTACGTTCGCCTACGTGTGTTTGCATAATCACGAGTGAGCATTCATAATAAGCGTGCGCGCGCGCGCGCGTGCGCGTACTTAAGACGCCGTGATGATTTAGCGGCCGTTAATGACTTTCTATTTCGCATTAATTGCCGCGATGCTTGAATTTCTATTTATAACGAAGTGGAAACGATTTCTAAAAGCGTGTTGCAACTCGCGCTCTCTGCTATACACAAACTTCGTACAAATGCGTTCTACAAAAATAGTAATCTTATCGCCGTCGATTATCGCAAAATTACCTTCGCATTTCGCGACCAATCTTCCTTCGCCACACGTTACGTCGTCGCAAACGGAACAACCAGTTCCAACCGACAGAAAATATCGTCCGCTTCGCCGTTTACACCAAAAAGAAAGTCTCGTAACGGAATCCTCTTGTACGCTCAGAAAAAAATACTTGGAAATTTATTCGGTGGGATATAAGATTTATTTCTGAGAAACAAAATTCATTTTCAACGGAATAAAGTTTATTTCTGTGTGACGTAAATTATTTCTGCGAAATAAACTTCATAGATTCTCACGAGTAAATTATCGATTATAGAATTTCTCACGAGTAAATTATCGATGGTTTCTTCCTCAATATACACGAAGACGATATTATAAGTCTTTTTTTTATATAAATTATTTTTATTTTGCTACTATGTTTTTAGTAGTCCAGCAATAGATTGTCAAGTAAGGTCTGTCTTGCTGAGGAACATAGTAAATTCTGTTGGAAATGTAGCAAGTGCGTGTTTAATAGCGCAATTTCAGTTCCTAAAATGTAATACATAAGAAATGAAAGGACAGTGATTTATTGTAAAATGTTAGCCTATTCCTTGGACACAAAATCCTACAGTAATTTTTAATACAAAAATCTCTCCGTGTATATGGTCTCAAGAGGATTCTTCCAAAACTAAGAGGAAGATATTCCAAGCATATTATTCACCTCCATTAGAGGAGAAATAAACCCTCTCGGCAAAAGTTTAAAACATAGGATAGGAAACAGGAACGATTAACGGCATCTTACAACTGTAGTTCCTTTTTTTTGGGATGTTGGAATAGTTTCATAGGAATTCTTTTAAGACCATAACAAGAGAGTTCCGTCAAGGATGAGATTATATATCTTTTTCGGGCGTACGAATCTTAATGTTGGCGGCCCGCAATGCCAGCCAGACAATTGACCGAGCGAAATGAAATTTTGCGTTGCAGCAAGAGGGAGTTCCGAGCGCGTCAACGGGTATTCAGCAATGCGCCGGCTGCGGCGGACAAATAGTAGAAAGATGGCTGTTGCTGGCGATGGATCGGTACTGGCACAATGGCTGCCTCAAGTGCTCGTATTGCGGCACGGCATTGGCAGAAATCGGCCAATCCTGCTACACCAGAAGTGGCATGATCCTCTGCAAAAGCGACTACAGACGGTGAGTCGAGTGTTTAATCTGCATGAGTGTACGGTCCATAATCGGGCGGCGAGTTCCCGAAAATGCGATCAATTAATTCCCGGAGGGAAAGCTTCTGCAAACGGAAAGATGCAAAATTTCTGCAAAATAATTTCTCCGCGAACACCGTTACGCGAGCGCGATCGACGGAACCGCACGATTTTTTTCTTTTTTTTCTCTCTTTCCTTGCGCACTGTCTGCTTATCGCCGCCGAAGAGTTAATGATAGCGATATCCACTCGTGAATAAGCTGAAAATTATCGCCCCCATTAAATTAGGTGCGTCGTCGCGCACGGCAACGCAACGAACGACGTTGCCCGCACTCGGTGAGTGTGTAAGCCGGCTTGGCCGGCGGGCGCACGCGCGGATCCGCGCGGAATCGCGTCGTCTAATTTCTTGAAACTAATAACAACGCCCATCGTTTCGTTATTAATAATAAATACTGTTATTGTGCGGCTATTACGGCTAATTTATCGTGGTACTTGGCGGCGCTCGCTCGCGCGTTTATTCGTTCGTTCGTTTATACCGTGCCGGGATTCCTGGGAGCCAATATCGTGTAATCAACATTCCTCTCGTGCAAAATAGCCGCGGACTAGGAAGTCGCCGTTTTACCGTCGTATCTCGCGGTCATATTTGCCATCTTTTTTTTTATCTCTCTCTTTCTCTGTCTTTAATACCGATCTAATACCCTCCGCCGCGGCGTTTGTGAACACGTCGAGGACAATGTTCGCGGGCAACACGACGATCGAGATGTCCCCAGAAGGACGCGAGTCTTGTCTTTCTCGCTTAAAGACCCAGAGAACTGAAATCCCATAGAATGCGAGCATGCAAGAATGTAGAGAGTTCGTAGGAATATGACGCCGAATATGACGAGGGGGACGTCTCGCGATACGGTGTGAGAGTGGAAGAACGCGCGAACGCGGCTACGAAGGAGTCGAAAAGAGGGTGGCGCTCCTCCTGCGCGCTCTTCCGTTGGGTGAAGGGGGCAGGAAAAAAGAAAGAATCATCGGGACGTTTATATTTAGCGCGGTCGATCTTATCTCGGAAAATTTACGCCTCGCATTTACATTCGCTGGTCCGATTGAATATTCTCCGTGCATAAGAGTATATCGTTACAGCGATAATGAGCGGCCTGGAAATTTATCTCGATACGATTACCGCATTACGCTCGGTGCAACGCGCGCGTGTACGCACGCACGCACGCACGCACGCACGCACGCACGCACGCATGCATGCACGCATGGATGCACATACGCGAGCACATCTTTGGTTCCGATCGCTCATCGATGAACGAGCGAGCGAGCAAGCGCAATTCGAAACTACAGCCATCGCCGCGGTCCGCGCGATGAATATGCACCTAATCGGCGTGGCCGTTCCAAATTTAGAGGGATTCGAGGTCAGAGCGCAATTTAATGAGAAACAGACGCTGAACTTAGTTAGTCCCACCGAAATAGATCGGCACAACCTGGCCCGGCCGCGCACGTACCGGAGGTAATGGAACTGTCAGTCCTCTTTTTTTCTCTCTCCTTAGAGCCCGCCAACCGGTTATATCCGCGCGAGAGCGCGCGCGCGCGCACGCCGAGTGACATTTCTTGCGTTTTCACGCTGCAGTTGAGCGCGCTGCGCTCGTTTGCGTTTCTTACATTTCGTAATAATGCGACGGCGGCTGTCTAAAATATTGTTGCGCAACGCGCGAACTCGGCAGACGCGGTTCCGTGTGATTGTTCGCGCGTAGAACGGCACGGCTACGTCACGGGTATACTTGAAATTCGTCGGTCGGTCGGTCGGTCGGTTGGTTGGCCGTTCGGTCGGTCTTTCCTTATCGCGCGATTGCTATTACTCGCCCGTAGCGCACGTACGTCCTAATCTGTTGGCATAGTCGAGCGATTTGGTCCGGCCTAGTATCAATATTTGACTACGAGGCGCCTCCGTTCTCGGGACGACGGGTCTAGCCTCGTCGTCGTCGTCATCGTCGTCGTCGTCGTCGTCGTTGTCGTCGTCGTCGTCGTCGTCGTCGTCCTCCTCTATCTCCCGGTGGACATCGGCTTGCTTTCTTTCTTCCTTCGAAAAATCGGATTCTTGCAAACTGCAACAGAAAACGAAAGAGGTGGGGAAGAAGATTCGTTTATTAGGCGCTCTAAGAAGCATCATCTCAAGCGCATGAATTGAGATTGTGTACACTCGTGGACGGAAAGGTCATCCGCGTAATTTTTCGGATGAGTTTGTGAACTCTCCGCCTTATCCAGTGGGGGAATTCTCCCATTGAAAAACGAAATCTCCCACTGGACGAGACGAGGAGTTTACAAACTCACCCCAAAAATTACGGACAATCTTTCTATCCACGAAGGTACACAATATAGAATAGAACCAGTGCATAGACATGCTAGTAATAACAAAATAGATGTGCACAATACGGAATACTTAAGTATGGAGAAAATACAAAAATACAAAAATACAAAAACAAGAAATAGATATGATGAGAGGAAGACAGAAAAAGAGAGAAATAGCAAATGTATGTTCACCCCACAAGATTGGTCTAAAAAGGTAAGACGTGTGTTGAAAAGGAAAATGGATGACAAGATAAAGAGAGCCGTCTCACGAGAGGTGTCTGGAGGATAATGAGGCTAAAGAAGAGACAAAGAACATTCGATTCGTGCTTGTCACGAGGTTTCCGAGAGCGAAGAATTAGCGGACAAATACGCAAACGGTCGTATTTGAGGGTATGACGCGCGTGTGGTGTATCAGAGGCTTTCGCTTATGATCCCCACTTGAGGCAACGGCACGCGCTTCCGCGACCGCGCATTCAGTGCGTCATATCACTCTAAGCGCTTTATACCCTGCGCTGCGGAGCTTTACAATCAAACTACCGTCGGAATTGAAACCAACCCGGTTGTGTCTCGCAACACCATCGATGTCGCCCGCGTTGCCGCTACCGCCACCGCCTCTCTCGTCGAAAAGAGAACGACGGATGTATATCCGCACGGACCCAGAGAGAGTGGATAGACAGATGGATGGAGAGGATAGCGCGCGCGGTGCGACTCGGAAAGATAGCGCTAGCGAGGAGGTGGGTTCGGGGGTTGAGGGTGAGGTGAGTGCGAGAGAGCTAGAGAGTGAGAGGAAGAGAGAGAGGGAGAAAGAGAGAGAGAGAGAGAGAAGGGATGGCGGTTCGTTTCTTTTGGATTCAAGGAATGTTTCAATCAGTTTGATTGAAGGGCTGAGCCACGGCAAGAGGGTAAACTCGATTTACAGCCGTGTAGGAGGGAGGGATGGCGCGGTGGACCAGGACGAAACGGAAGGTGAGGGAGAGAGATAGATAGAGGGAGAGAGTGAGAAAGAGAAAGAGAGAGAGAGAGTCGAAGAAGAGAGAGAGAGATAGAGCGTAGTCGGGGGTGGCTGGTGGGTGCCACAATCACCGAGATGCGTCCAATCACCCCCAGCCCCCAACGCCATCGGGTTTCGGGCGTACGGACGGCGAGGGCTGAAGGGATCGAGGAAAAGGGGAATGACAGAGAGAGCGGCCAATCATCGCTCGGCTTTCCGCTGGAGCGACGTCGTCGTGATGCTGGTTTGTCCTAGATGTGCAATCAGACGGCTTCCAGCCCTCTCTAGCTTGCTCCGCTGGCTCCTTCTCCCTTCATCTTTCTGGCCGAATACCAAATTCCAGCAATTTGGTAGGTAGGTACTTTGTTGAATCAACATGATTGGGCTTGACGGAGCCCGGCGACGCGCCATACCGCGCAGCGCCGCGGCGACGAGCGACGCGACGCGACGCGACGAATCGACGACGACGACAACGATGTCGTCGTCGACGACGAAGGAGAGACAGACCCGGCTCTCCCGTAGTCTTTGCGACTCTTTTCCGAAACGAGCGAAACGCCTCGTCGATGATCGCGCGGGATCCTGGTCCGCTTTTGATTTTGATTGAATCGGAGCCAAACTCGACCGGAGCCAACAAACAGTAACGCCAATGTGCTGTTGGCGTAACCGGCGTCGGGGGCGCACAGCTGGTTGATAACAGAAGGGTAGAAAGAGAGAAAGAGGGAAGCAGAGAGAGGGAAAATAGAAGCAACGTAAGAAGGAGAACAAGCGAGCGAGCGAGCAAGAGTGATAAAGCGTGTATTTCACCGGCATCGATAATAACGACAATGCGACGTTATAGAGGGGCGAAATTAATAGCGGCGGTAACAGTAGTAACGTTGATAACAACGGAATAGAGTGAGAGGGAGGATCGCGTCTGTCTCGATTGCGTGGGTGCGAAAGAGAACGCGCCGTATTTTCCGCGCTCGATTCAGCCCGCATTGCAAGCGCGCGAGCGAAGGAAGGAAGGCACGTACGGTAGAGAGACGGTAGGTCGCCGGAGGTGCTGAGGGAAACGAAGAGAGAGTAAGAGAGAATAAGTATGTATGAGTGAGAGAGAGAGAGAGAGGGAGCGAGAAGCGCAGTGTGAGGGTGAGTTGGTGGGTGGTTGGGTGGCGCGGCAGCAGCGGCGATAAGGGGTTCATTAGAGGCAGTTTATTACTGCCTTTGAAGTCTCTCGCGTGTTGCCGTTAAGTCGCTCGATATCTCGTAATATCTCGCTCTAATCTCGCGAGGAGAAGTTAATTGCTACCTTCGCCCCCGCCACCTTCTCTCTCTCTCTCTCTCTCTCTCTCTCTCTCTCTCTCTCTCTCTCTCTCTCTCTCTCTCTCTCACC
>NW_022639600.1:263063-265704 GCF_010583005.1 Odontomachus brunneus
TCTCTCTCTCTCTCACCTCCGATCGACCTACGCGCGCCCCTACCGCGCGCGCCAGTCGTCGAGCGCCCTCCCTTCGCCAACCATCCCCGACGGCTCCCGCACACATGTCGCCTTTACAATTAGACGCTTAATTCGGGCCACCGCCGGGCTGAAATTTTCACCACCCCCTGCCTGCCTGCCTGGCAGCCTCCTGCACCTACGCCCGCGGCTACCACCCGCTTCGACCGCGGCCTCGAGTCGGAAATTTCCCGCCCTTGGTCAGCAGCCACGTTGGTGGTGCCGCCACCGCCGCCGCTGCCGTTCCTCAAACTTTGTAATTTCTGAGTTCGACGGGCGCGCACGCGAGCGAGCGAACGCGAAAGTCCAAAAATTCTCACCCTCCCCCGCGCATCGCAAGACACGCGGCAGGCCGGAGAACGACGGGGTTGATGATTTAATATGATGATCTCGTGGTTTCCGAAGCATGAAAAGTTGCACGCGAGGATTTATCTACGCGACCCATTACTTCCTTCCGACACATTGAAAATATTAATGGACATTGGGCAATCGTGGACATCTCTGATCCCTGACATGAATTCTCGACCGGTACCACGAGGTCTGAATGACCGTATCGATTTTCCTTTTTCTTTTTTTTTCCTTTTCACCACGCCGCAGCGCGTGATGATTTTTCCTTCAGTGTCGGGGAATTTTCAATTTATATGCGCTCGGTTATAAATTAGAGATTTCGCGTACACATATATCGCGCATGTAACACGCGTGTTTCCGGAAGTCCTCGGCACCGGAGATCACAATGTCGCGAGTTCGAGCGCCAACGCGAGTCGGAGTCGGAGTTGCGTGCTGAGACGACTCGCAGAACGCGCCGAAGCTCATGCACGTGTACGTATGTGTGTGTGTGTGTGCGTGCGCGCGCGCTTGTAGCTGTGGCAGCGACTTGTAATTATTGTAATTTTCGCCAGTAGGAAAGTTTACCGCGGCGGCGAGAACAGTTTTCATGGCCGAGTCGCGCGCTAACGAGCGGACGGCCAGATTGCTGGCCGAAAGAAGAAGGCGAGTGTCGCGGCGACGATTATCGGAGTAATACGTGGGGCCCGGCTGGCCGGCCAGCTCGCTGTAACTTACTCGAGACCGTGGTTGTCGTCGTCGTCCTCGTCGCGATAACGCGCCACCATCTAATTGAACACGGCGGTCCCTCGCCTCCGCTGCAAAAACTCGCGCCGTGTCGGAGGACGGTGGTTCGCTTATTTAACCCTGCGGCCGGTGTTATCGCCAGTGCGCGCACGAACAATGAAACATTTACAGAGTGATCGGGTATAATAAGCGCGAGGACTAATTAAAGGACCCGGGACGAAGGCGCGGGCTCGCCATTTCCCGAGAAAATACACGCCAGCGTTATCATTAATCGTGAGGATTATTTTGCGTTAAGATCGCATGCAATCGGGGATGCTCGAGCGAGCGATTTAATTGAGGCATAATTCGGTCATTAAATCAATACCGTTCGTTACAACCTCCCCGACAAGAGATTACATGAAGAGGACAGACAGAGAGAGAGAGAGAGAAAGAGAGAGAGAAGAGAGAAGAGAGAGAGAGACGGGGAAGGGGGCGGCGGACGAATGGCCGCGGCAAATAGAGAGGAATTAATCCGTTCAACTTGACAGCGATTTCACGGGGGAAATTAAGAGAATACCGCAGAAGGTGGTTACGCTTGCTGCTGGCGGCGGCGGCGGCGGCAGCAGCGCGTACGCGCGATGGTAGAGGCTGATTCACGAAATGTTTGCGCGATCTCGTGCAATATTCGCGTTTGACTCGGCATCAAGCCGAGTAATGATATTTGAACAGGCTCCCGTGTGATTCAACGATGTTGCCCGGGATCGAAGTGGCGGACAGACAAACGGAGAAGGACCACGATCGCAAGCTCTCGCGGCTCGCTTCCGGCTTGTCCATCCGCCAGTACGCGCTCGCGGTATAGAATAAACTCGTAAGTATGATGGCCATAAGCTGTAATTTCTTCAATAATTGCTATAATATTGCGCTTTTGTAGTCATTCTCATAGATAATCAATATTTACAGTAGTTTGTGTGCGTACACTCAGATACTAAGACGTACTATTTAGCAATTATTGAAGAAATTACAGCCTATGACTATCTTTTCCGTATACTCGAGTTTATCCTATATGTCGATCGATCAATTGGTTAATCAATCGAACTCGCGATGGAAACTCAGTGCGCGTGATGGAACGTGATGGTGGCAGGTCTTGTTGTTGTTGTATTGCGCGTTCGCAAAATGCATCGCGAATTCGACGTCAGGAGCGAGAATTGAGGAGCCGTATGTGAAAGAAAGAGAAAAAAAAGGAAAGAATACATGGGAGCCAAATCCGACAGGTTCGACCTCGAATTCGTAATCGTCGATGAATTCGTAATCGAGAGAAAGCGCGCGCAGGACAATGCCGTAACGCCGCGAATATAATTGTAAATGAAGTTTAGCTTCTTTGAATAAGAGCTTTAACTCCTCGACCGCGACAATAGAAAGGAGGTGAAAGTAACGGCGGTTACGAGACAGCATGTCGTTCGCTTAGATTATATATATTTATATATATATATATATATATATATATATATATATATATATATATATATGTGTGTGT
>NW_022639600.1:266917-273445 GCF_010583005.1 Odontomachus brunneus
TATATATATATATATATATATATATATATATATATATATATATATATACATACATGTGTGTGTGTGTGTGTGTGACGCGACGCGATGCGTCGCGTCGCGTTTCCGTAAAATAGGATACGCGCTGAAAGATATCCCGCGTAACACATGATCCGCGCAACGCCACCACGAGAAAAAAATGGATCGTCGGATTCAACAAATCTGTGGCCCGCCGAACAAAATTGAGCGCATCACACGGATCCGCCGCGCTTTAATATCGAGTTTCAAATATATTTCTCTCTAATTTTATATTTTATCAGTTATATTATTTTATATTCACCCCCAAAAAAGATATAACCTCATCCTTAGCAAAATTCTCTTATATATGGCTAGAGCATTCTTCTAAAATTAAACGCGAGATATTTTTACGCCCCAAAAAAGAACTCCGGTCATAACACTACAAATCCAAGTGTTATTTTTACTGAATCTCTTTTCTTACCGTTTTAAGTCATTTGATACGTTTAAAAGCATGCTAAATAATAATTTAATGTCTTAAATGTGCTAAATGACGCGACGTAAAACAAGAAGCGTACAAAAAGAGCTTCTACTATATTACACGCTCATACGTTCAAAAATAACATACTTAAACTTGTCATTTCCTGCGACTCCATACTTTAAGCGGAAATTTGAGAATATTGTGCTTAAGATATTTTCTTTTTAATTTTAGAAGAATTCTCTTAAGGCCACATCTAAGAAGATTTCTCCAAAAATGAGATTATATCTTTTTTCGGAAGCTTTTCATGATTATATTTTACAAAGACTCAATTACTGCAACGTAGAAAACTGTTCGTACGTTATAACTCTAGCATCGCTGAGCTGGCGAGCGGATTTTGTAGTCGTAACGGCGAATCTCACATTTTTTTCCGTGCGTGGAAATTATTCCGCGTCTCCGTATATTTTCCGCGTGCTCGATCTCGCGCCTACTTCGGCGATAACTCGGCGGACTTGATTACAACGAGGGAATCGCATTACTCGCGCATCGGTCGTACGTGCGAATGAAGACGCGGGGTGAACTACGTTGCGTTCGTAATTAAATACAACAAGCTAAGTGCGGGGTGCGCGCGCGCGTGAGCAAACGCGCGGGCGGATGATACGCTCTTGGAATCCGGCGGAGTGCGAGTGGCGCTTTGGTCTCCTTTGAGGTAACATTTTATGCGTCGCGAGCGGAAAAAGAGCACGATGGTCCGTCACATTTATCATTGCCGAGATATTAGGTGGCATTTATGCCGAGCCGCGCGCGTTGACAAGCCGCCTTTGAGGGTTAATAATAGCCATTGCGCGCTTAAACGCATTTTTAATATTAGTGTTATCGACCCCCCGCATTAGAGAGAGAGAGAGAAAGAGATATACAACTTCTTGCTGGTCACGCACGGAAGAATCCCTAAATTCGAGTTTTCAATTGGCTGCAGTTATGTAAGAATGACCCAAGCCACATAAAGTACGTCTCGAGAAAGAAATGAAGATAAAAATTTGATATATGACCTGAAAAGTGTAGATAGCGCTAAGGTCCTTCGCGATCGTCCAAAGAAGTCAAGCTTAGCCAATTTTCTTCTCCTTAAGGGGATGCTGAAGCTGAAAACTTTACCGACAGAACACTGACATTTTTCTGCAAAGTTTACGTCGTATTGGTTACACAGAATTACAAATGCTTTTATGTAATGAAAATATGTGCAAAGATAAATTGGAATATTGCTCGATATGTGACGAAAACGAACAAAAAATTTTTAATGTAAAATCTCAATCTGTCAGTTAGCGTAATATTTGCCTAATCTAAAAGTTTCGCAGTTTGTACGTGCCGAAAGTATGGATGCTCTAAACAGAAAAATTTTGAAGAACATTCTACCTTCGCTCTACCTTTGCATCTGCTTTTAAAAGCTTAAAAATATCGAAAAAGTTTGCAGAAAGATTTCTACACGTATATGGTTAGGTTTTCCGTTGAATATGGTAAAACAAAGCAACACATTCATGTAAATTCTGTATGCAAGAAATACAAAAAAGATAGCGTGATTATGTTAGTGACGATCGTCATTGTCGACATTGTTCGAGTTCGTCATCGTCTCCAGCATCCCCTTAAGGATAATCATTGACAAACTCAACCCTTTAAGAAACGGTAAAAAAGATGCGACTAGTAAAGAATGACACTGATGAAGAATAAAAACTGATTTCAGTTAATTTTAAGCGCCTTTCGATTAATTTTAACCATCAGTCTTGGATGTTTTTCGTCTTGTATATACGTGTGTATGGACTACTCGTATTAGTAAAACAAAAACTCAAAAATCATAATTTTGTAAATTAATTCACTCTTGCTTAATTATGACCAATTATCACAATCGTTTTACTTATTTTTTTTTTTTTTATTTATTTGGATTTTTTGTTTTATCATTTTTTTCTCGTATCAAAAGCTTATTTGCTAAGCAGGTTAATTGCATGCACGCGCAACGGAAGTTTTCTTCCCCTCGCTCTCTTCTCGTTATTTTCGCGAGGCTATTCCGTAACTTGGACGGATTTATTTTCGGAATACGAATTACTTCCTCCGCGCACGGGTCGACCGTCGGACAAATCGAGCATTCTCGTGGAAAAGGACCTAATCGCCAAAGTAAAGCCCGCATTACGCGCGCTCACCGGTGGGTAGGTTTATCTGCGATCGAAATACACGCAGACGAGGGTGGGTGGCGGCGGCGGCGAGCCTTTTCCACCCGTTGAATAATAAATGACGCACGATCGTCGTGCCTCGAAACGTATTTGTCCTGACGTCGCCCTGGTGTCCTTTGACAAAACCGCTCGATAATGTCGATACTCATATTCCGCGCGTAACTAATCCCCCGCGAAGCGTTCGTGGAATCAACGTTTCACTGGGGAAACGCACGAAACGTTAGAGCGAAAGAAATTCGCGAAAAAAAAAAACATCAAGATGTCGAGAGCGCGTCGCAGTTACGGCCGCACGTAACAGCAAAGTCCGGATAACATGAATGCGCGATCACTCGGCGCGATCGATATATTGCAAAAGAATTATTCGCCAAACATCAAGCCGATCTCCGATTATGAGAACAATTTTTTTCAATGGAAATAAAGCGTACAAAGTATGAAGGTTTAATTCGTTCGAACTGATCCGATAAGAACATCGACTGGCGCGAGCTTCAGACAAGGGCAATTGTCTGTTTTCTGGTAGAAATGTGTGCAATTTGCGTAGACATTCGCCCAATTATTGTCCGGTATTAACACGTTCGCTACCGACGTCTTTTTACGCCATACTGAATTTGCGCTCAACGCCATTGACATTTATGCGCGTCATATCTTGATATGTTTCGTATGGAATATTTTGTGTGTAGTATTACAAAGTTGCCAGTAGTTCTTTTGGTTTGCTTGATGGAGTGGTGCCTTGTAATAACATTCTATTAGATTAGATTGTAATTATACATAATTAAACATAATTCAATTGCTTCGGTAGCGAACGTGTTGATGCAGTCTCGTTAGTTGCAAAAGTACCGAGTAGAAATTGCACAAGAACTTGATAGAGCTTTTTATGTGGCGGTTAAAGCAGTTTATTGTGTAATAAGTGAATTTTTTTCCAAGAATCAGCAATATTAATTCAGTTTCATTATGTGAATGCAATGTCTATCGTGAATAAACTTGAAACATATTCATTTGTATTATCAAAAAAAAAAAACTTAAAATCATGTGAACAATGTGGACGCGCAGATAAGTATAGAGAAAAAAAAAAGGAAATTGAGGGAAATAAGAAATTTGACAATATTAAAATTTGTAATACAGATGACAGCCATAGCCAGAAATGAAAGTGAACAATGAAACGTATTATAAATATAATATTTCGTTGCAATGAGGTTATTCTGATACAAATGAAAACCGTCATAATAGCTCAGACTCAGGATCTAATGAAATAGTACAACTAAGCGGATAAAAAGACATGTATCATTGGATGGTTGTGGACGACGCCACACAAAAAAAGCGAAAAACATGAAACTGTATATTACACGCCAAAAATTACCCGTACTATGATTACTCTCATTAGTTTTCTCATTAACATTAAAATGTTTCAATTAGAAAGTACGCGCAAAAAATGAGATAGGACTAGTAGAGATATTACTGCCTATTTCATGGGCAGCAGACTTAAATGTTAATCGATTGAACAGCTTCTAGCTCATTTTCTGTTCTGTTTACGCTCAGCAAATGGCCTCAGATTTTGCATGGTGATTGCAGGAAGAGTGTTGCATCTCGATTGGAACCCCAAAGTGGTTTCACGCCTCAGTTACCAGACAAAAGGTAACATGACTACTCGGAAACTGCATTAGATCTCTACTAGGCTGTTCTTAATGATCGAGAAGGCTTCAGACGACACCCAGATATCACAGAGATAATTGTAGATTCGCGAGTGCGCCGGTCATTCGATCATTCGCCCGGCCGTCTCGTTCGTTCCATTATCGGAACACCGGCTGTTTCTCTCCGGCGTCATCAAAGGACTGTGACGATGTCCCGTGCGATTCATTAGGCACGCGAATCGGCATATGAATTTGCGCATCGTCGCGCATTAATGGTACTGTCCAAAAGCGGCGACGGGGCGGCTGGGAAGGAAAAACAGCGACGGCACAGCGAGAAAGAGAGAGAGAGAGAGAGAGAGAACGGATCGTCGTCGTTTGGATTAAGGGAGAGCGAGCGGTTTTTCGCAAATTGCAGTTAGGTGTCCCGCTACGTTTACACGCGGCACGATAACGATGCGTTCGCGATCGAGCCGCGCGCGCGCGCTCAGAGCGAGAAAGAGAGAGTGAGAGGCGAAGAGAGGGTGAAGTGAGAGAGAGAGAGAGAGAGAGGCGAAGAGAGGGTGGAGTGAGAGAGAGAAAGAGACACGAGAAAGAGAAAGAGGGTAACGCACGGGCCGTGTACAGCCGATGATAAGCCGTTTGTATTTTAGCCGGCGTTATCGATAATGGAAGTCGGAACGGGTGCGTTTGCCTTTTTGCATCGGAGCGTCGGGACGAGTTCGACATTCCTATTAATCGGTCGGCCAATTTCGCAATGAGTCGCTGTGTCGGGAAAATTAAATAGACTTGCCGACGGCGCGGCCGCGGCGGCCACGCCGGCGTGAATAGTTTTTCCTAATGACGTGTACCGTTCGCGAACTTACCGCGCGTGATTCGCGGGGCGTGAGTTCGTCGAGGCGAGCGGAAATTGATCACTGTCCGTCGATCACGCTCTTCCTCCTTCACTCGGGCGAAGATCTCTCTTTTTCTCTCTTTCTCTCTGCGCGCCCCGGCTCCGTCGCACACTTAAAACGCCCCACGAAATTTCCGCGAGTAACTAAACGCGGAAGAGTCGTCGTCGTCGCTTGCTCTCCTCTTCCTCTCCCCCCCCCCCTCTCTCTTTCTCTCGCGCTCTCCCGCACTTCGGGGCGGCTCCGTCAAAGTTGGCGAGCGCGCACGGCTATAATAATAATCCTATTTCGCGACTGCGAGCGGCATAGCAAATAGCCGCGCGATGCGAATCGACGAGGCCAGAGGGTGGCAAAGCACCGGTGGGTGGCGGGGGAGAGAGGAGGCTGGAGGGGGCCAGACGGAGGAACAAGAGACGACGAGGGGGCGGGATAGCGAACAGGTCAGGGGTCGTTCCGATGGGAGTTCGGGGGTGGTTGTAGCGTGTACCCAACCTAATAACCGCGATCAGCCATCGCTTATGTGTACCTAATATATCAAATTATGGCGGCGTGCCTTGAATGACAAACCACCGTGCTAGACATAGAAAGGGGAGGCACCGACGGCCGGAATATCTGGATGTCAGCCATATCGTCCTTTGAGGAAGCCGCCTGTATCTCCCTCTCCCTCCGTCTCTCACCGTTTGTCGATCAGCGGTGTACGCCGCTGACTTTGACATGCCCGCGCGCTGTTTTTCACGAAGCTTTCCAGTGCGATACGGTTTGCGAACATTCATCTCTGAAATTTTGCAAACGACCGCCAGAAAGAGAGTCCTTCCTTTCTCTCTCTCTCTCTCTCTCTCTCTCTCTCTCTCTCTCTCTCTCTCTCTCTCTCTCTGGACCATGAAATCTTTGAAAACCAAGAGAGAGAAAGAAAGAGAGCCAATTGAGCGTCCGAGGTTCTAACGACTTCTAGTTCCACGTGTTATTTGTTCAATCTCGCGTCGGCCATTTATTCCGCGCTCTTTAATTATGTTCTCGCGGTCGTCGCGACATTACGTAAGCGAACGAATCATCTCTCGCTCTCGCCGGCACACAAGGCCGTTATTAGGTATTAGGTAACGTGCATACGTGTATACACATAATTACGCCGCAAGTACGTGCAAATACACCCAGCCAATTAACCACGAAAACGGAGCCCTCTGCCATGCAACCCCTCCCCCCCTATTCGCTGGACACAGCATCCGTGCTCTCTCACTCTCTCTCTTCCTTTGACTCTCTCTCTCTCTCTCTCTCTCTCTCTCTCTCTCTCTCTCTCTCTCTCTCTCTCTCTCTTTCTCTCTCTCTCT
>NW_022639600.1:273455-273951 GCF_010583005.1 Odontomachus brunneus
TCTCTCTCTCTCTCTCTCTCTCTCTCTCTCTCTCTGATTCTCTTTCTCTCTCACACTCTAGTCTCTCTTTATCCTTCGCGCTTCACCGGTATATTCATACCGCGTAAATCCTAAAGGGCCGCAGACTACAGAACCCTTATTCCGCAATGCGCTTATGTTATATCGCCGCATTCGATCTGTTCTAAAACATCAGTCCGCCAATCATTGCCGTACAATCCTAATTAACTCTTTGACGTGCGCGAATTAATTCCACGTTTTTAACCATCACCTGACAACGTCAGGAAACGCTGTAGTGACAGTCGTGATTTTTTGTCCAACCAATATTCTCTGTATTTGAGAGAGAGAGAGAGAGAGAGAGAGAGAGAGAGAGAGAGAGAAAGGAAGGACTCTCTTTCTGGCGGTCGTTTGCAAAATTTCAGAGATGAATGTTCGCAAACCGTATCGCACTGGAAAGCTTCGTGAAAAACAGCGCGCGGGCATGTCAAAGTCAGCGGCG
>NW_022639600.1:273961-281241 GCF_010583005.1 Odontomachus brunneus
AAGAAGATAAAGCGATCGAGCGAATAAAATTTTCTCGTCAAAGAGAGAGAGATAGGAAGGGAGAAATAGAGTTTACATGTGTCGCGGTGGACAATCTTTGAGCACCGCACAAAGACGCATACTGTCGCGTCGAACAATTCAACAAAATCGGCCATAATTTATCGGAAATATTGTGTATCCACCCCCACTGATTCAAAGTGCAGCCTTGTGTCTCTCATCTGCTTTGCTCGTTTATTCTCTCCCTCTCTCTTTCCCTCAGCTCCGCTTCTGTTTCGTTTTCTACAACCACTCGCGCACCTACTCTTCTCCCCGTTTTTCTCACTCTCTCTCTCTCTCTCTCTCTCTCTCTCTCTCTCTCTCTCTCTCTCTCTGTCGCCCTCTCTTTCTCGCACCCACTCTCACGCACACATCGGCAAACCGCCTCGTTATACAGATACACGGATGCGTCTCGTTTCATCCCTGGTAATTGCTTATTAAATTCCTGGGGGTTGAGGTAAACATCTCTCCCTCCCTGTCCCTCACTTCCCTCCCACACCACTACCAAGCTCCAGCCCCAAACCTCTTCCACTTGCCTCGCTCTCTCGCGAAGCTATCGCCATTTCTCCATCTACCTGCAGTGGAAGGGAAACGTCCGACAGAATTGTTTTCCCGTTACCGTGAAAATATGCCGGAGGGCGGATCTTGCTGCGTAATTGGATTATTAATTAGATTGTTAATGAGACAAATTTCACGTCGAAGGGGATCTCACGAGCGAACCGCGTGACGAAGCATCGTCGCGTCGCTCTCTCTCTTTCTCTCTCTCTCTTTCTCTCTCTCTCTCTCTCTGTGTGTTTGTCTGTCTCTCCTTCCCCCTCTTTGTCTCTTCTTTATCTTCTTGATCGAGTTCTTATTGATGGATCTTAAATAGAAACCTTCGCGGAAACGAATCGCGTAGCTGTTCTACTAATATTGATTGTACGCCGAACAAGAGTTTTAATTAGATTCGCGCGACGACGCATTGCGGAGACGTTGATTTTGCGTTTGCATGCGTGAGTGCGTGTGTGCGTGTGCCGCCACCGACGGACGGAAACGCGTTACGCCGGCCTCAATCGAAACGTAATTAGTGTTGACAGAGCGATCACTTTTTTTCTGTCTCCTTCTCGTATAACGACTGTCGCACCTGGGGCGAACTAATTTTTCGCGCGATCGAGATAAACGCTACAACAGTGTGTGCTAATTTATCGCGCGCTGCAGCCAGCCGGAGCTAAGTTATTAAGCCGTCAGCATAAAACGGCTCGGCGCGAAAAGTAATTTCCGGTTCAATTTTGATCCGATCCGCGGACCGATGCGGAAATTCGATGACGCGACCCGGCCGACTGACGCGACGCGATGCGACCGACCGACCGGCCGGCCGGCCGGCCCGTAGTTGGCAAGATTAGAACTCGTTTCGAAATGCCGTGCCACAGGTGGTTGCCAAGTGTCTCATTCCGCGGGTCGCCAAATTTTCGACGCGGCATATCGGTTTTATTGGTATATCGAGTATTTTCTTCGGCCGCGCGCCCATGTCGCCGCTCTAATGCGACCGAGTTTTCGATAAGCGTCGCGCACACGTCCGTTCTCGCAGCCAGCCATCTCATGGTATCAGCAAATTCGCATGAACGACGACCACGAGCAATTTCGTCTCCCGTTTTTCTCGCGACGGATGCTCCAAGTGATTTCGCACGACGTGATGTTATTATCCCCGAGAGCAATCGGTCAACTAAAAATTATACGTCAATAAAAAAAGTCCCAATTAGAATACCTCGGCTAAACATATACAAACTGTAAAAACATATTATATCCACCTATGAACTAAGAAATAGGGCGCTCCGACCAGAATCAAACAACGTTTCGGTCATTTTCCAGAGCGTTCAGTCCATTTCTTAATTTGTAGTGATGCAATCTTAATTTCTGGAATGTAGTGTATATCGCGGAGGTGGTCAGTTAATAATCTTGATGATTAATGTGTAGAATGTGTTGTTTCATGTACATTTTACATATATGTCCCTATCCCTATTATATATGTCCCTTTCCACTTTGAAACGTACTTTTTAAAACAACCAACACATAAAAACTAGATCTTGGAGCGAGATTGTGTATAAATCACGTATTATATAACATTACATAGTTGATTCAAAGTCAAGATATTATTGTTAAACGGATAAAAATTACTGTAGAATTTTTTAAGCGAGGAACAGATTGACATTCTGCAGTAATCCGCTGTCATTTCATGTGTGCTACTTATATTTTAGCAACCGAAATGTACTATTAAAACACTGGCTATTTCCAGCGAAATTTGCTATGTGTCTTAACAAAATAGGTCTTACTGCCAGTCTGTTCTTGCACTAATAGAAACATAATAAAATTTAAAATAATTTATAATATAAAGAAAAAAAAACAATATTCTCTCCATGTACAGACATTTCGGTTCTTCATTTGAACTCAAATTGATTGGGTCCCATTCAAGGACCATTCAAGTCCCGTTAGGTCATATTAGACTCTCATTCAATTTGTTTTTCTTAGAGTCTTTATTTGTTTAATTCCATGCTTTTTAAAATTTTTTCGAGGTACATCTCGCGTGGGCTCTTATTGGTTTTTTTGATCTATGCTTAATTGCGCATCTGACAGTTTGATGAATTATTCAGAAGTGAAAATTTATTCTCCGAAATTACCACGACGTGTGACGAACGACAATATGCTGAAGAAGAGGAAGAGAGAGAGAGAGTCGTCAACGTTTGCGGACGAATATGTCGCGAGATGGTCGAGGGGCGGCTCGGTATGAAGAAATCGTAAAAATCAACGGGGTTTACGTGCCGTCGAAAATCGATGCCGTCGTCGCCGGACGTTTATGAGCCGGCCGGCAATGGCCGATATCGTCGCATCTTATCCCCACTGTCCTTCCCTCTTTAGGTCTCTTGCCGCGAGGCAATTATCCTTAATTCGGTCCCGTGGACCCTCGCGCCCCCACCTGCTCTCCCCTGTCTCTTGCGTCAACCGCGATATGAGCGCGAGCGAGTGAGCGAATGAGCGAGCGAGCGTGAAAAAAGAAAGAGGCGACACGCCGGAACGACGCGACGACGACGAGGGCGACGGCGACCAGAAGAAATGTCGTTCAATCTACATAATCATTAACAGAAAGGAAATTTATTTAATCCTGCGGGCGAAGGACTCGTTATTTCCCTGGAACTAATTTGAATACATTTGCCCCGTGGACGCTAAATTAGAATCCAATTTCGGCGTAATTTTGTGCTATTAAATGCGATTGGACCTACCTCGCCCTCACCCCCGTGCCCCACCCGCCCGCCTTCTCTGCCGGCGGTGTGTAACCAACCCTTCTCCATTACTCCCATGATACACTCACACCGTCGCGATTCACCGTTTCGCCTCTCTTCTTTCGCCTCTTCCGCCTCTCCGTCGCGTGTGCGCTCCACTTGGTCACGCCGGTCTTTTTGCAAACGCGAACTACCTCGCGACGGCCACCGCCCGTGTGTTAATTCCAATTAATTAAGCACCTATACGCACGTTGTTGTCGAATGAGAAACAGAGAGAAAAAGAGAGAGAGAGAGAGAGAGAGAGAGAGAGAGAGAGAGAGAGAGAAAGAGCGAAAGAGCGAAAAAGAAAAGACCGCAGTGAGTCGGAGAGAGTCAACGCTTATTCCGCGACTATGTGGGTGTTGGAAAGACGTTGCGAGAGAGCGACCCGACGAAACGGTCCGTTCTCGACGTGGACGTATTAAATAATCGCCCAATCAGCGTTCGGGGTACTCGGTGAGGCGAAGTCTTTAGGGAGCAATCTGCATGTTAAGAGGTAGTTAATGCCTTTTTGCCTAGCCGCTCCGGGCCCGGCTCCGTCGCAGATTTCGCGTTTGTCCTTCCGCCGAAATTTGCGCTCGGCCCGCGAACGTGATCGGGCGCCTAAGCGCGCGCGGGCGCGTCGCCTCGCGACTCCGGGCTCCCTCGAGACGTGTGTCGCAACTACCTGTCGCCAGGTAGACGTTGGAAGGTGTTAATCGCCTGTACCGGTAGGAATTTCGGTGCCGCCGAGCCTGAACCGCCACGTGATTCGCCTTCTCACCGAGATACGATGCAGGGTTCTGCCTCGGTCTCGCGTGCAACGAAGGAGAGTGTGCGTATCCCGTAGAGTTTCTTGCAGAGAAACCTCATTGGACACGACTGGCAGTTCACTCGAGGAAACGCTAGTCAAAATACCTCCGCTCGGAATCGCAAGAGCGAACGTTCAACTGGGAACGCGAATTCTTAATCTACACGGAGAGAATTTCGCAGTGAAAACTGCTATAGAATTTTGTAACTTTGTGAAGTAGATCTTTTATAATTTTGTCTATCCTTTCATTTCATACTAGTTTAAACTACCGGGCGTTGCCCGGGCTTCTTATCCAGAACAGCTAAACTTAAATTATCACAAAGTGTCAAAGGGATGAAAACAAGGGGAAAAAATGGGTTTCGTGTAGCCTATATTTCCCATGAGGTCCTAGAGAGCAACTGTGCAAAACTTGGTCCAGATCGGCCAAAGGATTTAAAAGTTAATAGGAAATATACAGAAAGATAGACATTTTATTTTATATGTACACACACACATACCCAGATGTGTGCTATTTATATTTTTGGAACCGAATTAAACTGCTACTATACTAAAAAAATTTGCCATGTTCCTTAGCAAGATGAAGCTTACTGTCAATCTATTCCTACATTAGTAGAAACATAGTAAAACTGAAATAAATTTATATAAAAAAAAAGAACTATGATATATTCTGTCCGTGTATAAACGAATCTTTTAGTCAATTTATATAAATTCGTACTTATGACGGTAGAGATTTACTCTTTAAATGACGGTTTATTCCCGCACTACTAGAAACAAAGAAAAATTGAACAAATTAATGTGGGAAGAGAGTTACAATATCTTCTCCGTGTATGATCGAATGTTTTAATCGATTTCAATGAATTTGTAGCCGTCACGGTGGAGCAGTATATAGAGTCGCTCTTTAATTTCGAATGAGACTATTCACCCGGCGACCCCGAGAATTCACTTTACATGGGCGAAAAGTCACTCGAATTTGAGCGAACCGTCGCTCTACCTCCCGAGTGAAATTTCTCCTAAAGAAATCTAAAGAACGCGTTTCAATTATCGTGGAGGTGCATACATGAAATACATAAAAGGGCACATATTCCCCCTCTTTGATTTAATCATCAAGATTATTAACACGTTCGCCACCACGGCTCATTTGGGGAATTCTCTCCGCGGATCGCATTACATTTATTTTCATTTAATTGTACAGGACAGGCCTGTTTATTTATGCGCGGATATTCAAGGAAAAAAGGCTGTTGCCACACGTACATACGTGACGTTGGTGGCGCGAACATATTCAGGGAAAAATTGAAAATTGTGAGCAAAGATGAGCTTGAGGTGAAAGAGATCGGCGCGTCACACACGCTGCTAACAAACGTGTCAATCGACTATCTCTGCGCGTCTCCGTGGAATTTTTCATTCCGAGTCTCGCGCCCGCACCTCCGCGAATCGCGGATGCAATGCGAGCGTTCGCCCACGACGAGGACGGGGGTGCGGGAGGGCGGCAGCGAGAGCCCGCCGTCCAGAAATGGGCATTTTTCAAGCTCTATCTGTCGGACACACCGGCGTGCGCTATCTTCCGCTCATTCGTCCCTCTCGTGTGCGGTGGTAGGCAGCGGAAAGGGGCTGCGGTAGAGTGGGAAGGGCAGGGGGAAACCGAGCGCGGGAGAGTAAGTTGCGGGGGTGGTGCGGTAGTAGTGGTGCTGGTGGCGGCGGTAGTGGTGGACGCCGGGGAGAGCTTGGTAATGAGGGAATGCGTGCCACGCTCCTGATAAGGGTGTATCTGCCGCTCGCCGCCGCTGCACTCGTGTTTACATCGTGAGACATCCGCGTTACGCGGCTCTCGTTTTATTGTTTCTTTCTTGCACTCCCCCTACCTCTCTCTCTCTCTCTCTCTCTCTTTTTATTATTAGCTGTCCGCGACAAAATTCCCTTGGTATTTTTTCCCGGCGGTCCCGAGCGAAAGCTCCAACGGTCAGGCAGGGCCATTTTAGGGTAACCAACAGTTCGCGTCGTTTCGCCACGAATCGGTTCGAATGTTCTGACAATTTTCGCCGCGTCGCTATCGTCGAGGGAAAAGTCGCTTCCACGACCGTCGCGCCCAGTTAATCGTCGATCGTCATATTTCTCCGACGTTCATGCGCGCGTGGAATTTGGTCGCGATCGCGAGGAACGCGTTCATCGCCGGCCGATCGGCGGCCGTTCGTTGATAGACACACGGCGAAGTATCCGACGTAACATTAGCGACGTTTCGCTCGCGACATTTATTATTTAGCACCACGAAACAGTTTTACCCCGGGGCGGAATCGAAGCGGAGCGAAGCGAGGCATCGATTTTACGATTACACGCGCGTGCACGGGCTCTGTGTGTTTAAACTGCTCCTAGATATGTATCGATACGCCGCGGGGGTAACAACCCTGGCGCTTATAAAGCGTTGTCGGCTTAATATTTCAAAGATTCATTAATAACGAAACGACCAAGGGGGACGAGAGAGAGAGAGAGGGGAGGGGGAGGAGGCCGAGTCACGAGAGGTCTCTCCGCAGAATCGTCGTCGTTCTTCCGTGAGTTCGTGACCGTTTCGATCGTTGAGAGTCGGGCGCGTCGCGATCGACCGTAAACGCGTTATAATGTCTGCGGGGGCAGCTTCGTCGTGTGTGTGCAGCGTTAAGCTAATATTTAAAATCACAAACGACTTGGTTTCGTCGCGTCCGGTCGCTCACGCACCGTCGGGTATTCCCAAATAACATATCGCCATTTTCGAAACGTCGTAACATACCACCACCAACAGCAGCAATAGCAGCAGCAACAGCCCGACTCGGCTCTTATCCCTTTTATTGCCGCGGACACGATTATATGCGTTTGACGGCGTCGCTCGTAAATCTTTCGTGAAGTTTTGCATCGCGCAGAGCCGGTATTTAGCCAACATCGCCGCAGCGCGCGCGTAATATCATCCGAGTCGCAACGACGGATAACTCGATGCGCCTCAAAGTGCATGCAGGCCGGGCCCGGCGCGCGATGTCCGTTGCGCGCTCAACAAAAGTTTCTAAACGGTACGGTAATAACAATAATAACTTTTGCAACTCCGTCGCGCCGCGCACACGAGCAAGAGCTTCGCTCGCTCGCTCGTTCGCTCTCTCTCTCTCTCTCTCTCTCTCTCTCTCTCTCTCTCTCTCTCTCTC
>NW_022639600.1:282082-285281 GCF_010583005.1 Odontomachus brunneus
TCTCTCTCTCTCTCTCTCTCTCTCTCTCTCTCTCTCTCTCTCTCCCTCCCTCGCGCGCGCGACCGCGCAGCCTGCGGCGCGTAAATTGAACGTCCAACTTGTATTTATATGATAATAAGCGCGTTTAAATATACCCAGTGTACCTAAACTCGCTACTTAAATATCGGACGATTACGCCTGGCTTTCTTCCGGACGCGGCGCTTACCTTATGCGTACCCGTTCTACGAATCTGCAGATATGCGCGTGCACGCGTGTGTATATGTACAAATGCACGGTTATATGTGTGTACACGTACGTATATATGCGCGCCCGTGTCTGTGTGTACGCGTAATAACATCCAGTAGCCTCGTATTTACATATTTAGAGAGCCCGCAACTTTCCGCGAGTTTCAGTTAAACGCGCTTTTATCCCTCCGAGAGTATCTTTTCCTCTCGTACTTCCGCTTCCTTATGGGGCCACCTACCTATTCGCCTCTCTTCGTCACTCCCTCTCCTCTTCTGTCCCACCCGCCTCCCCCCTCTCTCTCTCTCTCTCTCTCTTTCTTTCCGCTCTTTCTCTTTCCTCCTCCGCGACACTAACCACTTTTCAAATCTTTTTGCGGATGAACATTGCGCCCGAATAACTTGAGCGAATGACGCGCTTTTTTATTTTCGCAAAATTCTCACAGCGCGCGCTCCTAACGTGTCTCGCATTGAGAGCCGTTGACGTCATTTAATGGCCGTATTTTTCCATGCGATAAACAAATTTTATCACGCGATCCGCGAGCGTGAAACATTCATTTTTTCCCTCCTCTCTCTTTCTCTCTCGTTCCCCTTGTCTCCCGGCTTCTCCGTCTCTTTCTTTCGTTCCGACTCTCCTTCTCGCTCTCTTTCTCTCTCGCCTTCGTTGCCGGGGAATGGTGGAGGATCGGTGAGGTGATACAGGAGGTTGGTTATAATTTTAATGACGGCGTGTCCGCGCGCGCAGACTATTAAGAATACGCGTCGCTAGAAACTTTTAACGAGACGCCGCGCTCCTCTCCTCTCCTCTTCTCTCTCGGTTCCGCGCGGGACCCCCGTTGACGGAAGACGAGCGGCACGAGGGGCGAGGCAGCGAGGACCGGGGAGGTTATGCGGTGGTAGGCGACTCGGCATTATGTATTTTATAATGATCTCACAACAAAATTGCAATTTGCAGCGGGCGATGTCGTATCTCCTACGCGCGTGCGCGCGCGCGCACAAGGACGCGAGAAAGAGAGAGAAAGAGAGCGCGCGCGTTTTCTTTACTCGTCTCTCTCTTCCTCCCTCTCTGCTCTCTTTCCCTCCCTTTTCTCCGCAGCCTGTCCTCCGCCGTTCCCCGCGCTGTTCTCTGTCCCTTTGCTCGCAGGGCTGGATCGAGCGAGTCGTTAGATTTTCCGAGGAACTCGCGATCAAAATGAAAAGAGAGTTTAACGCCGAGGCAACTGCGTGTCTAAACGCGAGAGCGACTTTCAGACATCACATGTCGTCAAAGAGCTTCGTTATTGCTCCCTCTTCCTCGACTCCTCTCATTCCTACTCCTACCTTCTCCTCACTCGTCATGTGAACGCGTTCCTTTATCTATGAGAGAAATGCGATTTTTTCACAATAATACGGTTAAACACAATAATATGTCGAAGCGCATAAAATATCTCGTGCAAGATATTGCGCGGGCGATATTTCGACTGCCACGTCGACGATTTCATTTTCCGTCTAACCCGCGCACGTGCTCCTCGTTCGTGAGCGGATCTCTCGCGAGTGGGCTTCACCGCGTATCAATTGCCCCCTGAAGCTCGCTGGATATTCACAAAGAGGATTCAGAAGAGGGAGAGAGAGAGAGAGAGGGAGAGTAACCTTCATCCCTAACGATATATCCATACGCAAGAAGCTGGTCTCGGCTAGAAAGAAGGGCGGAAGGAAGGCAGGTAGGACAATAAGTGGCCTCTCAACGTGTTCCACAGATAGCCAGCGAGAGATAAAGAAGCAGAAAGAAAGACACACGTTCAGTGCGTCGGGCGCGCGTACATTCGGTTACATCACTGCTCGAACGTGGTTCTCGTACTCTCCACGGCCCTGCCTGCCTGCCTGCCTGCTTACCTGCCTGCCGGCAGGTCGCGCGCTCTCACACCTGCGAGAGCGGTCGCTTTACCTGCGATTCAAAAGAGGTCCTTTCTGTGTCGTCGTCACCCTCTCACCCCTCTCTCTCTCTCTCTCTCTCTCTCTCTCACCCTCATCGCCGTCTGCCCTCCGCAACCTACCCACTTCCCTTCCTTTTCACCCCATCCCGCCGCCCTTGCTACGCCATTGCTCGCGCTCTCGTCATTTCCTCGGTTTTTCTTTTCGCCTCGCCTCCACCTCCTCCTTTTCCTCCTTCTCCTCCTCTTTCTCTTCCTCCTTTTTTCCGCCTCCCCCTTTTACTTTCCACGCTCCCCTTTTCCGGACACGTCGTTATCTACTCGTTTAACTCCACCGCTCGTGGCCTACCTCGAATCGAGTATCACGTGTACCTAATGGCGCGGATTTAAGACGCACGCCGTGGCCTCGCGGTTTCTCCGTCGCGAAACAACACGTGGGAGGATAAGGGAAGGGGTGAGCGACAAAAACGGGGGAGAGAAAGCGATCATCGGCTGTCTCCGTAATGCCGCTTTGGAATTTTTATACGCTCCTTTCGCGCATACCTTAGCATACATCCAATTTACATTTAGATACCATATGGTAATTCAATTAATTACGATTATTAGCATATTAATTTCGCGAGGGGAAATTTCGGTCGCGCTGCGCTCAGCTCGCGCGTTCGCCCAGTCGACGACTCTAATCGCGCCATGCCGGAAGGAAAAAAGGAAATAATAAAAAAAGAGAGAGAGAGGGGGGAAAGAGAGAGGGAACGACGATTTACCGCGTTCCAAATAAAAACCGCAGTTATACGATAGCGTCGTGTGATATATTTATACGCATTTATTATGTATACGGCGTGTATACGCGGAGCGCAGCTGTGTGTTAATGCACACACACATGCATACAGTACCAGTCACGACTGATCGATGCCCCTGCCGCACACAACCCGCTTGTTACGGGGGTGGTCGCGCGGCGGCGGCGGCGGCAGCGGCTGCGGGGCAGGAGGAGCAGGGGTACGGAAAGGGGTATACACGGGATGGACAAACGCGGGGGCGAAAGAGGGAGGGAGAAAGAGAGAGAGAGGGGGG
>NW_022639600.1:285723-290273 GCF_010583005.1 Odontomachus brunneus
GGGGGGGGGGGATAGAGGTTAGACCAGGAAACAAAGCATGCAATCGGAACGTTAATTACATTAAAATGAATCGGAGATCGGACTAATCGAAATTGTCTTGCGTCGGCGCCGAACAATCGCCGTAATGCGGAATCCAATTTTCCAAGTTAGATCACGATAAACCGCAATATCGTCGCCGAAGAAAATAGCAGCCGGCCTTTGCGGGGATCTTTCACCGAATTGGATTAAAACGCTCCCTTTCCTTCTCCTTCTCTCCCCCTCTCTCTCTCTCTCTCTCTCTCTCTCTCTCCTTCTCGACTCGCGATATGCCTTGTGAGAAACACAAAGTGTTTCCTTTCTTCTTTTGTTTTCTTTTTTTCCATGACATTGCTCTCAATCGTAAATTTAACAATCCTTCGTTCGCAACTGTTGTCGTTAACATTACTTCGCTTTTAACTCGCCGCCCACGCGAATAAATCGCTTCGAGACCTCTCGCCGCCGGTCTCACTTGTTCGCACACGGCGTGTGTTCATCTCCGTCGCTGCGGCCGACGTTCAATATCTCAGACAGCTTCTAATACGAGCGCGTTGTTGGGCATATACTTCCAAATTGCGCTCGACGGCTAATAGGAATTTTGATTGACTGAATTAAATAGTTATCGGGGTTTCGGCTTTTTTGTCTTCGTTCGTTCTTTTTTTCGCATCGATTAGCTTTATTAGGACCCGCTCGTTCGTGGAACGTCAAAGGTGGGAAGAAAGAGAGAGAGAGAGAGAGAGAGAGAGAGAGAGAGAGAGAGAGAGTAAGAGAGAAAGAGAGAAAGAGAGGAGAGAGAGAGAGAGGGGGGGAGAGGGTGGACGAATCCTCGCCGCGCGGCGTGCGAGCGGATTGCGGGAGGACGATATAAGCGGGGAACGAAGGGGAAGAGGGCGGGACAGGGGGAGGTAAAGCGGCGGGCGGAGGATGGGGTGAAAGGAAGTTCACCGAGGCAATTTGTTGTTAAGTCGGAACTCATTTTCTAGAACCCACACCCGGCTAATGCCGCGACTGGGCCCTGCAGGCCACCTCATTACCAGACCTAGTCAATTTCAATTTAATTTGCCAGTCGGCTGTTTCGCGGAAGGCGGCGTGTGATGATGGTAGTAGTGGTGGCGATGGTCATGGTGATGGCGATGGTGGCGGTGGCGGAGGAGGCGGTGGCAAGAGTGGCGACCGCATCGCTTTTTAATTAAACTGGAAACCGAGGGGCCGCGCGATTAATCATTATTATCTAGAAAAATTAAAGCTAGACGACGAGAACGCGTGTTTCGCTTGTTGCGCGCGTACGCGGAACGCCGTGGTCAGATTTTTACGCCGGTACTCGGGACACACTGCCCGTTGTTGTTGCTGGCGTGTGTATATGTGCGCGCGCGCGTGTGCGTGCATTACACGAGCACTAAAAAACCGCGTACGCGCGCCCCGTTTATTATGTTACGCGACGTTCCGAAAGTCGTAACTTCGTTTATAACTGCACATGCGACTTCCACGATGGGGATAATCGATAAGCCCCCCTCCCCCTCCCCCTTTTTCCCTACCCCTGGCCGTGATCGCCGCCACTAATGAACGCTCGCAGTTTACGTACTTCTCCATTGACGTTATCCGGCCGATCCGAGACTCGATAGACACCGAACGCATTCTAATTGAATCCGATAATTGCGAAAAACGCGGCGGTTTGCTTACCGGAGACTAGCGAAGATCCGTCCTCTTTCTACCATCGATAACAACGATCGCTCGCGACGGAAAGAGAGTGGAAACGTGCACGAGAGGACAAGGACGGGAGGGAGAGAAAAGAGGAGAGGAAGAAAAAGAGAGAGATCGCGTTCTCAAGGCGCGGATCAAATTGAAGACGCGCGCGAGCGGGCGCACACACAAAGGCCGCCGGGGTCGTCGGACCGAAATTTGGATTTTTAATCGCACAAAGCGCTAATGAATCCAGTTAGTCTCGCGAGGGCAGCATCCGAGGGACCCTCGCTCGATACAGGGATCTTGGATAAACGGACAAACGAACCAAATAATTACGCTAATTAAAGCCGCCCAATTTGTGCTTTAGACAATTAAAGTGCCGAGGGTAAGGTAGTCTAACTCATTAACAGGCAGGGGTCACCCGCACACCCGCGCACACACACGCGCGCACACACACACACACACACACCAAACTCACATACACTCACGTACACAAACACGCCGTCCGTGTGTGTATACGTGTTTATGTGTGTGAATACGTCTCGTTTCGGTATAAACGCGCGCCCGCACGTCCTTGTGTTTCTCTCTTATTCCCTCTTGTTAGCGACAGCGCGCCGCTGTGTGCGCGGCAAAGGGGCACGCATAATGAGCGCGAGGGTGCCTGTTGGGCGAGAGGGCAGGAGGACAAGCGGTGGAGGGAGAGCACTTGGTCACGAATCTTTCTCGAAATCAAGCGGCTATCACTATAATCGAGCGACATAATGCAGCGGATCGACCGGCAATCGAACAGCGCGTGAATATCCGGATGATATGGAAATGGATGGCCAAACTTTGGCGGCGTGTTCCACTCTGCTGCTTTAAAGATGAATAAGGATCGCGTTTCCGAGTTTGCGAGCGTTTTTAATCGTTAGGATATTCTGCGGGCTCTCTCTCTCTCTCTTTCTCTCTCTCTTCATCTCCCTTTCGCTCTCCCTTTCTCTTATTTTACATTTACCTGTAATATTGTATTACTTCACTTGCATTTCTTGTTTTGTTCGTTTGCCTGCATAATTCATTTTCTTCCTTTTTTCTATTGTAGTCAATCACATTGTATTGCATTTTGCTGCATTTATATCACTGTTATTTTTTCTCCTCTAAACAATCGCGTTATCTGAGTGTATAGAATTGTTCAGTGCGCTTGACAGGATTCATCCCGGGGCGCCTAGTAAATGTTGCGTTCTCTCTTTCTCTTTCTATTTCTATCTCTCCCTCCCTCTGACGGTTCACGACAAGTCGATCGAGATATCATATGTTCTCGTTTTGGCGGGAAAAATTGCAATCTGCCTCCCTGCGGGCCAGGATGATGCGTGGCCCACGTTCTGCCGAAGTCGATAAGAGAAATCGTTTTTCGTCTTTAGGACGAGCGGAAACTTGCGCGTCTGGAGTTCGCGGGCCAGCTACTTCGAACAATCGCGCGCGCGTGTACGACATTTATGAATTTCATCGCGGAAATTATTTTCGTGGTGTGTCTTAATCCGATCGCGCGGCGCACGAAGGGAGGCTGTTCCGTACGAACGGTGTTATTGCGCGCACGTGTGACACGCGCCTTTAGAAACGCTTGTTAGCGCGAACGGGCAAGATTGACACGTCGGCCGCAATTAAAACGTAAGAGGGCGAGCGGCAAATTGCGTATCAAGTTGGAGAGCGTGGAGTCGGACGAGAGAAGAGCGAGCGGGAAAGAGACAGAGGGAGGAGAGAGAGCCGGTGAGAGGGCGCACTCCTCATATTATCATTGGTGAAATCAACTAATTAGAAATTGCGTAGACCGCTCGTTAAAGATCGCCCCGTCGACCGTAATCGCCAATTACTCTCTTAGTGCAGACCGCGTGCGCGCTCGCGCGCGGTGAACTTCGCTCATTAAAATTATTAAACGCCGCCGGCGAGCCAAGGGCTCGCGCTTGACGTTTCTCCACGCGGTCCCGTGACCGCGACGTCGTCGTGGCCGCCGAATTTTTACGACTCATCGACGCGTCGAGAATTGTAAAATACAAATTACACGGAATCGTGTATTCTCAGTCGTCAAGATTTCGACGAATCCGAAATCCGGTTTTCCTCCCGAGAGAGAGAGAGAGAGTGAGGGGGGAAAATAGAATAGAATAGAGTTTATTTATATCTTAAGATTTAACAATTCCTTAGAACTTACAATGAATACAAATTGAAGCGGCAAAATCGAATACATAAATAATAATAAGAAAAAGAAACAATGCTAAAGACACATTAAAGTGTGCCAATAGCATAATGTACATAGAAAGTCTCAGCAATACACGTAGGCCACACTGTTAAACTATGGCATGTAGCAATAAGAGAACAACGTGACTGAGCGAGAGAAGTTAATGAAATAGAGGTAAAGGCAAGTAGTACCACAGACCATAGATATTACACATTGCAAATTCTCTCTATCGAATGAAAAGGAACGAAAAAGTTGAGTACGCATGTTTAGAACGCAGGTTGCTGATGTTGCACATCAAGGAGCTCAGCAAATTACATGAGACTAAGAGATTGCAGGAAGCAATATGGCCGATCTGCTGCAGTGACGTACATAGTGCAATATTTAAATTACAGTAAAACATACATGCACATAGATATGCAGTAGAGCTAACGATAGAAGCATCGTGCGCAGGAAGAAGGAAAGCGAGTACACGGCAGTATAAAAATGTATAAACAATACACGCAATCATCCACACAGCTAAACGGTAGCGGTGCGCCTTTCTAGGTCCAAGAGATGGCTCATTAATGCACGTCTAAATCCAGAGAGAGAGAGAGAGAGAGAGAGAGAGAGAGAGAGAGAGAGAGAGAGAGAGAGAGAGAGAGAG
>NW_022639600.1:290570-291972 GCF_010583005.1 Odontomachus brunneus
GAGAGAGAGAGAGAGAGAGAGAGAGAGAGAGAGAGAGAGAGAGAGAGAAAGAACATACACAATGGAGCGCAAGATCGCGCTCTTACCGAGAGCGCAAGAAGTACAAGGTGTAATTAACCGTACTCGACGAGGCTGAAATATGTTCGGCTACTAGCGCGAGATAAATCCCGCGGCGCAATCGCAGTTTTACCGAAGATTTATTGAAATAATTATTAGCCAAGTGTGTGCGCGCGCGCGCGCAAGCTAGCACGAGCGAGCGCGGGCGATAACATCGCTATCGTCATAACAGCGGACAGTGTTTCGTTGTCATTCATCACCGGGACCGTTATGCTGTGTGCGCGCCGGTTACTTTCGATCAATTACTCCGGCGAATCGGCCGGCCGGGCCGCACATATCCCTTATTCCGTCTATTAAGCGGAGCACCGCCGGACGCCTAATCTAATACAAGCCGAGGGCGTCCGATTATCATAAAGATCCGCGCCGTTCCGAGATGCCTAGAGGAGAAAAATCCTCGCCGGCGTATTTAGCGACCGGGGCGACGGCGCCGCGCTATCATCGCGCGAATCGGGCGCACACACTCGTCGATCGATACGCTCGCACGTCGATCCGATCCATCCCCGGCTATTAATTAGCCGAACGGAATGTTTCTCTTCTTAAGTATCGGCAATTAGAGGCCGCGACGAATAATTCATGATTCGCCGCGTCGCCGATCGTGAATTATTCGCTCGAATTTATACTTCGTGTTTCTGTTCTATGTTTGTTTTTTCTCTCTTTTCACGCGCGTGACATAAATGAGATTCGCGGGTGATCGAGAACGCCTCTTTCTCTCTCTCTTTCTCTCTCGCTCACTCACTCACTTGCTCGCTCGCTCGCTCGTTGTGTCGTCGGCTTTTCAGGAAGGTCGCGTAAAACACGCGTGAATAATGATACCGGTAATGACGTTGGACGATTAAGGCGGCCGGAGCGAGCGAGAAAGAAAGAGAGACAGAGGGAGAGGAGAGAAGCAGGTTTTATGGTTGATCCTCGATCACCATCTGTATAATTCCCTCCTATCCGTTCTAGCTGATTGACTACTCGACCGTCTCGGCCTCTAATTAGTAATTATGGAGAAATCGAAAACAGAGCGCGCGATTCGGTCGCGCGCGCACACACACACCTCGAACCGCTCATTAACCTCGCAAAGAGGAGGAGAAGGTGGAGGAGGTGGATGATGATGATGATGATGATGATGATGACGACGACGGCGACGATGATGCAGCCACGGAAGTGTGCACGGCCGTGCTGATAAAGACGCGGTCGTAATTAAAACTTGGCGCACGTCGATTCATTTACGAGGGGCGCGCCTCGCCTCTCTCTCTCTCTCTCTCTCTCTCTCTCTCTCTCTCTCTCTCTCTCTCTCTCT
>NW_022639600.1:292128-314854 GCF_010583005.1 Odontomachus brunneus
CTCTCTCTCTCTCTCTCTCTCTCTCTCTCTCTCTCTCTCTCTCTCTCTCTCTCTCTTTTTGCGCGCAAGACTCGCGAGAGGAAACTCGCGCACACCTTTGATTAGGATCTCACCACGTAGCGCGATGAGCGGTATCTTTAACACCTCGCCGAGTAACGGGGTATAAGGCGAGACTAATCGCGCCGCTTAATTGACTCGCGCGGCGGGATTGATTTATATGTAATATTATAACGCGATTCAATAGTGTCGGCAATATACAGTTTCCAATCACATTCCCCCTCCTCCCTCGGCCAATGTCGTCGTTTCCGGCCGAGCAATCGTTCCGCGCTTACATTGTGTGTAATGCTCACGATTGATTATCATGTTCGATCATTTTTCCCTCCTTTTTTCTTACGAAACATCGCGCACACGACGAATGATTCGACTTTCTCCGGCTTGACGTGTCGGTTAACGTTCCGAGAAAGTAACGTCGCGCGTGCGGAGGATCTCGCGATCAGAAAATTCGCGCATTATCGTTCTCTCCTTCGCGACAGCGACGGCAGCGGTGGTGGTGTCGGCATGAGCTCGTTTGCATCCGCATTTTCCGACGGAGGGAACGCGCATTTATAATTGAAGCGTTGTGAGCGATCGAAGACGGAGCGCAAAAAACGGGAAAACAGGAAAGAGAGTGAGAAAGAAAGAGAGAGAGAGAGAGAGAGAGAGAGAGAGAGAGAGAGAGAGAGAGAGAGAGAGAGAGGAAGGGAGAGAACAAAAAGGAAAGGATTGAAACGTCATTCGCGGCGAGCGATCATCGAGCTCGCTGGCCCCGCGCCCTCCTGCTCGTCCCTCCCGCGCGATCAGCCAGATCCCGGACAGATAAATTAGCAATTTAATTATAGAACTGTCAGCCGGTAATTAAATTAATAACGAGAAACCTCAAATCCAATCCGCTCCGTCGTAACAACCTTATGCTCGCTCTCTCGAGCAAAGTCCGACTCGAATATCGATGTGCCGCTCCGGCCGCGGATACACGCTACTGCGCGTTCCAAAGGCGCGATTCAATTAAATATTTCATTAAAGTTAAACGGAATCCCGTTTTAACCGTAACGCGCGCCCGCGCGCGCACGAGCTCGTAACACCGCGCGGCGCTTAATCCCATTTTCGGATCGACGGCTCCTTCCCCCGATCGGCCGAACTCCGTGAGAGGATCGAGGACTCGATTCTCCTCGAGGCTCACGGGGATTGCCTCGCGGTGCGTGTGTACCGGTGCATCTTCCGCTGCAGCAACTCCTTACGCCGTTGACCGCGACAGAGAAACAGATAGAGAGCGAGAAGGAGAGAAGACGACGGTGGGAGAAGAGAAAGAGAGAGAGAGGGAGAGAGAGAGAGAGAGAGAGATGTGAAATCGCGGTGCTCGCGTCGAATTCCCATTCGACATACCTACGTATCGTTACATAGCTAATTGCTGCATAAACAGCCGGCTTTACGAGCCACGGGTATACGGCTGACAACCGCTTCGCAAACATTAACTGCCATTAACGAGGATACGAGCACGAACGCGCATCGTGGCTCGCCCGTGTTAGTCGACACATTCAAGTGTGTATGTGCGTGTGTGTGTGTGTGCGCGCGCGCGCGCGCGTGTGTACGTGTAGGTATGTGTATGTGTGTGAACGACCGCGGGCGAAATTGTTAAAAATAATCGGAGAATTAGCGGCGTGATCGGACACCTGGCAAACGCGGACACTTTCGGGGTCGCCTCGTCTATCGTCCGTTCGTGCACTCCTCTCGCGAATAGGACAGCCGGCTGGCTGATCGTCGATTGCGTCGATAGACGACTTGACCCTCCGATTCCCCTTCCTCTGCGACGCGCTCCGAGGGAGAATCCACGGATCCGAATCTGATTGCGCACGTGTTGCGTATTTCTTGTTGCAGGATGTTCGGTAACAGCGGTGTCTGCGCGAGCTGCGGCAACGCGATACCCGCGTCCGAGTTGGTGATGAGAGCCGGCGCGTCGGTGTTTCACCTGAAATGCTTTAACTGCAACAAGTGCGGCAGCCAACTCGTCTCCGGCGACAGGTGAGCGCTCTTTCTTCGTCATTTCCTTTGTTATCACCCTTGCACATCCCCGATAGTAGTCACGTCATTGACCCTTGGACTGTTGAACCAAATGCTCGTAGGCCAAAAATGCTTCTGACGAAAGTTAATGAAATCATAAAAAGGTTACTGTCTGAGAGTATTTTAATCTGAACCTCAGGTAAAATTTCAAAATTCAAAATAGTGCATCCAGTATAGCGGGAAACAAAGATCCAAAAAATCGTTTGATTCATATAAAAGTGAATATTGAAGGCTTCGCGAAGCCACTCTTTTCGAATTCAAAATTAAAAATTTTCATTGAATAAATGACGAATATGGTGGCGAGAAGTTTAAAATAATTAAAATTCCTCAAAATTAATTTTTATGCAAATTGAACCATACTTTAAATTTTTTGTCCATTCATATTGAATTTGTCATTTTAGATTCATGAATTTTTATTTTGAATCTGAAATTACCGGCTTCAAATTCAAAATAAATTCCAATTTCCATCCAATTTTTATTTCAAAATAAATTCTAATTTTATATTTTTATAATTTCAATTTTTAAATTGAATGATATTTTAAATTTCTGACCCGCCATATTGAATCCGTCATTTTGAATTTCACATATGTGACTTCAGATTTTAATTCAACTATCGCAAAAACATAAAAATATAGTATTCTGTTTTAATTGTTCCGATATAAGTATCTTTTTCTGAATGTACGAATATTATTTCCATCATAAGCATTTTTGGACCTTTCATTTCTGCAAATATTTCTGTCGTTGATAATCAAGAAATTAAGACTTTTTTGCTGCCTCGTCGCGACGATTATCTTGATTGATGATGATAGAAACGAAAAAATACATGCTAGACATCTTCGCAAAGTACGTCGCAGGCGCGTCTGCGATTAATTGAGCAGATTTGCGAAATAATAAAAACTCGCCTCTCGTTCCAATAATCAATAAATAAGCTGCGAAAGCAACGTGATATGTGGTCTACTTTTTAACACGTTGATTGCCACGTCGGGCACTGTTGGTCAGGGCTATAATATTGCCGCGTATCACTAATTTATTTATAAAACGTAACCAAATGTGCGTGTAACAAGTTAAATGTATAAGCGATGGAGAGCCAATGAAACGTGCCGACGAATGCATCGCAAATTGTATTTGTTCGCTACATCTTTGGTGAGCCAAACTTGAATTGAGCATTGAAATAATCAGAGAAAATCAGAGGGTAACTCTGAGGAAAATGTACTCTTCGGATAGATTGGAATGGAATCTCACTTAAAAATGAGTGAAAAGTGGCAGTATTTTCACTTGAAGCAATAGTGAAGCCGTGACTCGAAGAATAAATGTCCCACTGAAGCTTAGAGTGAATTCTGACTGACTGAATTCCCGATATAAGTGAATATTTCAATCGTTTAGAGCGAATATGTTCCCATGTAACAACAAAGTACATCACTGTTCAATTTTAAGTAAAAACATTCACTTGACGGTTTAGAGCAGAAAATTAACTTTATATGAGTACAACTAAAAGAAAAATCTTGTGTCTTATTTGATTGTGTATTCATCTATACGTTCAGTTGGAACAATTTTAACAAATTATGCAGTAACCATCCATCCAGGCATGGTAATACCAAATCTCTTTTTCAGTATGACAAATCACTTGAATTCGAGTGATTCGCGCAGTGGTCACTCTGCTCCGCGAGTGCAATTTCATTCCGAGAAGTGTAAAGAGTACTTTATAAGAATTTCAAGCGCGTGTTTTTTCGCTTCTGACGTCATTGAGATGATCACAGCGACACTTAACCACCGGCACGGAGAGAGGAAGCCAAGTATACTAATGTGACACCTTGTGTGTGCATTCGCAATTTCAGGTATTACTTGCTGTCCGGCTCACCGGTGTGCGAATCTGACTGGCACAAGATCGTGAAATCGTCGAGCGTTGCGGCGGCGGCAGCCGCGGCCGCCGGCAACGGCGGCGCGCCCGTTAGGAAAGGTAAGGTAGGTCGGCCTCGAAGAAGCCGTGAATGAGGTGGCAACCCGGTCGGTCGCCCGAAGAAGGTGCAACCCTCTCCGCAGCCGACGCCCGTCGTCGTACCACCTCAGGTAGACGTCGTGGATGTCGCCGTCGGAGTGGACCCCTATTCGCCGCCTCCGCCGGGTCATCAACATTACCACCATCATCATCACCATCACCATCATCAGATGGGGCTTGTGCATCCGAGTCTGGCGGGTCAGCAGCAATCGCATCTGCAGGTGTCCTCCAACTATCAGGAGTGGTCGCCTTGGGCGACCCAAGACACCTGCGATTGAACTCCCTCTCTCTCTGGACCGATTCCAATCGGGATCATAGCGATCGCTATGATAAAGAAGAAGATATGGGTCACCCTGGGAGGATCGCCCGATGTTGGAGAGGAAGAGACAGAGGCTCCCCGCGCGTGTAGCCTCTCCTCCGTGACGTCCACTGTGGACGTCGACAGTTTTCTCTCCGCGACTCGACCCCGTGACATTGCACGTGCTTGAACTTGCCGCGGCAAGCCGACAGCTCGGCCGCCGCGATGTTGAACATGATCGAACTCGAAACTGCATACACCGAAAGCCTCGCGCGCGCGCGCGAGCGCGCCTGGCAACGCCGACGTCGAGTGTGTTACCCGAACTTGGTGTGTGAACGCCGAGAGAATCGCCGCGATTGCTCTTTCTCAAGAGCGTCGACAACTGTCCGGAGTCGCGCGAACAACCCTCAACCTGACGCGCGAACGCGAACTCTACCTTTTTTGATACGGTCGAGGGAATGAGGTATGCACACGTTGAATAATATATCGATGTCACTGCTTGAACCCACAGTCGATTATACAGTCGATTCTGTCTGAATACATGGAGTGAATCTACGATACTTACCGCTACTATATCATCGGGTATTGAATTGGCTGTGAGACTTACGGGAGATTTATCAGAAACCCAGTTGTTAAATCGCCAAATTCCATTTTCGAAGAGATATTCGGTCTCTCCTCAATGTCTGAGAAGGAAAAACGCGGAAATCCCGGATATATTACTCGCGCTGTATCGAGTGTTGAGAGAGGCATGAAAAATTCCAAAGCACATACTGGGTCCAGCATGCTGGACAGGCAGACCCGGACACGCGGACCACACTTTTCCCAATTTTCGAAAACTCGTGCAGCCGGCTGCACGAACGGGTCGCGCGAACAGGTTGAGGGGCAGCATCGCGCGCGCCCCCGAAGCGCACCGCTCCACCCTCGCGGGTTCCGCGAGTCCGAGAATCGTGTGTGACATCATCGTCGTGTATCCGTTCCTCGTAAGAGGAAGGGAGAAAGAACGAGGCAAGAGCAAGGGGAAAACCTTCAACGTGTGTATATCCGCGACAGGTCAGCCTCGCGACGATACTTGACGTCGCGCCGCGCGAGTCCACCGGTTCTCATTAATAATAATCTTTGCTCAATTGTAAAGAATCGAAGAAAGTCTAACGTACAGACCCATTGTGTGCGTGCAACACCGATCAGCCGCCAGTAGTAGACATCGGTTTTCTCTTTCTCTTTAAAGCCCTTCGCCAGCACGTCGCGTCACCGTGTCGCGCCGTGACACCCCGGCGCGTGTTAGGTGTGAATGTATAAATTTCCGTTGAGCAACTCTACTCTCGCCGCGCAAGCACTGCTCTTTTGCCGGCGAGCGGTCTTTCGCGCGCTTGCGAATCGATGTCGAGCCCCGGCTCTCCTTTCGCCAGTCGATTCCCTGAGTCGCTGTTGAATCGTTTTCATTCCAGAGGTATACGTGTGTATCATAACAGTATGTCGTGCCAGCTCGAGAGACCATTCTAATTCGTCGCTCTCGATCATTTCTTTCTGATTTCGCAAGCGCGCACTCGACTCCTCGCCGCCGCCGCCGTCGCCTCGAAGAACAACACGCGTCCTCGCCAAATTCATCCGCAATACGATCGACGAGGATCTAATCGCGCGAAGAAGCAAGTCTGACAGTCGAAAATAGAGAGAAGAAGAAGAGAGAGAGAGAAAAAGTGAGAGAGATAGAAGCTATAACCCAACGGCGATCGAACGAGACACGAAGAGCAGTTCTGTGGACCCTTAGAAAATTATTTTTCTTTCAAAATCATCGCTCCTGTCGATCCGCCGCCGCCGTCGCGCGCGCGCGCGCGCGCGCTCCGTAAACTCATTAGGCGGCCCTTGTTCCCGCCATCGTTAATTGAGTGCCGAGGTGAGACGAACGACACGGAATTATCATTCGAATCCTCCTTGTTAGGCACCCGCATCGCCTCGCTTCGTCGCTTCCCTTCCTCTCTTTCTCGCTCCCTCCTCTCTCTCTCTCACTTTATCTCTCCCTCTCCCTCTTTGCCGTCTCGCTTTATCTCTCCCTGTCTTTCTCTTTTGCGCGCATACTCTCTCTCCTGACAATTCATCGTTTTCAAAGCGGCATAATCAATTGAGCCTGTTGTACAAAACAAAATCTGTTCTTCGCTGCGACTTCGCGGCATCTCGCGCGGACACAGCGCGGATCAGTTTTACCGTAAGTGTATGATCGTGAGTAGATTGCGCTGTGATCGTCGATATGTCGTTTCGCCAAGGAGAGAACGAAGCTCAGTCGTTCACCGATGACGAGGATGTACGTCTTGCCGTCGTTCAAAGAGGTCCACGTCGCGCGTCGATCGTCCAGCGGGTCTGACGCGTTTTCGCGTCAATAACGACGGTCTCCTCGACGCGAAGAACGTCCGAATTCGATCCGCGTGCTCCTACCGCAATGCTACCCGGGAGCAATCGCGCGAACGTTTTACGACACGCCGCGCGCACGCACACGCGTCTTCCGACGGCATAATATATGTAATATTGTATAATAAAATACACGGTGTAATGTTATTTTTACGTGTACACGCGCGTGCGTGCGACGGCAAGAAACAATGATGTCGCGGGACGCGACGCGTTCGAAGCTCAAAGTACAATATACAAAAACGAACAACCACCAGCACCATCCCCCCTCCCCCTTCTGCTCTACAGCGGATTCGCAAAGCGGCAAGGAGCGTTTCAGCGCGAGATGTATTATATGAGAGAGGAAAACGCGACTTGCGTCCTTCAAGCATTTTTCATTCGTCGAAGATACCCTCGTTTTAAATGACATTCTCGTGCGCGTCGTCGATTAAGCGTCGTTCACACATATACACATTCATAACATGCACACGTACACACGCGCGCTCACGCAACACACCCGGTCGGTAAAGTTCAGTCTCGATCGCGGGCGAACTCGCGCGCGCGCGCGCTCTCCTCGCCAAGGGAAGAGGAAAAAGAAGAAGAAAATGTCGATCGTCCCGGTAAACTTTCCGAGCGAGACCGATGCTCAAGAGTCATGTGACGCAACGACTCGATGTTGAGGATTCAAAGCTCCACTCCGCGCACGCGAGAGAGAGAGAGAGAGAGAGAGAGAGAGAGAGAGAGGGAGAGAGAAGGAAAGAATCGCGCTTGCTTTCTCTCTCTGTTTCTTCTTCTTCTTCTTCAATCGCGACGAGAACAATCACTAGTCGGCGCCGAACGACGCCGGCGGATCTCTCTCGGTCGAACGAGCGAACGATCGATCGATCGCAGTCGATCCCCTGGTCTGACATGACCCCGCGGGCAGCAACGCCGGGACAGAGAAAGTGAGAAGGAAGAAAAAGTGATGTGTGTGTACGTATAAATATAAATGTAACAGTCTTATATTTATATCTATGCGCGCGCGTACGGTTCGGACAAGTCGCGCTGACGGATTATGTCAAGGATGCACAAACTTCAACGGCATCGACGTGGACTCTCGACGAACGTGCACAACACTTTCGTCGCGGCACCTCGAGCGCGGCAGATGTGTGAGGGACTAACGGTTCGCGTTCATTTCGATTCATATCGTTACCACGAGACACACATCACACAGACACACACATGTACACATATGCGCGCGCGCACACTCTCTCTAGTAGTCACATGCGCGATCGCAGTTTAACGAACTAAACTGGGGCTCTTCTCGAGCGAAGGACGTCGGCGCACTTTCCGTCTCCTTCGATCTCTCTCTCGTTTTTCCGTCGTCGTGCCGTTGCGCGTAATCGGATCGAACGGTCGGCTCTTAGCAGCCGAGCCTTCGGACCGGAGTTTGTGCATCGTTGCATTGTGTAATTTAATCTTGTATATAGGGTACATTTTGTATATTGTTAAAAATTTGTGTGATATAAATGGTTATGTATTTACTATTGAGCGCGAACGGCGAACCGGGGCTCCTCGCGCGTTCATCCTCCAGCGGGCGAGATCGGGCCGATTGTGAAACGCGCCACGACAGCCAACAACACGCGTGCCGTCGGCCGTGTCCGCTTCGGTACCGGAACCGGCATCGCCGCGAGTGCGTCCTGCAGCGGCGCCGACGATGACGACGATGACAACGACGACGGCGGTCAACATTGGCTTCGACTCCGTTCCACCGCGCCTCACTAATTCCATCGCTTCGCCGAGAATCACTTCTGAATCGCGTCGCGCGAACTTCCGCAAAATTTCGCGTTCCCGCTTCGTCATCGTCATCGTCGTCGTCGGTAGTCTTTCGCTACGACGTGCGCCGATCCCGCGCGGATTTTCTCGCGCGCGGATGCCAGATCAAGCTGTGCCCTGTCTCGCCGAAGCAGGACTCGGCGATTCTGTCCTCCCGTGTCCTCGCAGCAAGCGAAACCATCGGTTCTGGCAGGAGCGGTCCGGAGGAAGCGGAAAGAGAACGAGAGTCGCACGCGTGCGATGCTCCAGTCTGTATGTGTGTGTGCGTGTGTGTGATCTCTCGCGTGGCTGAGAGATCGCGCTGCAGAGTGCGGGGCGCGCACTCCGCGCGACACCCGGGGAAAAAAGGAAAAGTGACGAGCGCGCGAGCACCGCGCGACACGCAACGAGCACGCAAGAGTGAGTCCCCGATGCGGCCGGCCGAAAGTGACACGCGCGCGGCTAGACTCTCGATCCCACCACGCGCGTCTAGTTAATTTTGTTATTTGGTTTATCTCAACTCTTCTCATATTCGGGACCCGACATCTGTATGTGGTTTCGTGGCCTCTTGTAAAATACAATTACACACGCACACATAAGACACACACGTGACACGCATACACACACACAGACACATACATCACCATACGAGAACACATTTATTAATTAATAAAAATCACAAGTTTTTAGAAAAAAGAAAAGATGCGATCGTGTCTGATATATGTCGCTGTGCGTCATTTCTTTTTCCTCTCCCCCCCTCTTCCAACGTCCCATCCAAAGAGAAATTTTCAGAGGTGCGTCGTGTTTTCTGTCGACGGCGCCGCGCGTGCACCGGAAGAAAAAGTTTTGCTGATTTAACAGAAACAGAGACCAGCACCCGCGACAAATGGTTTGTTGATATGGGACAGCAAATGTCCGCCCTCGTGGGAATTTGTGGGAACAAATGATTTGTTACTTTCAATTTGTTGCTCTAAGCTACGCTTCTGTATCGGAGACACAACTGATCCATAACGTAAATAGACGACAAGCGCGACTCGTGTCTCAGGCGATGTTTGTTAAAATGACAAGTGATTTGCAAGCGGTGGCTGTTAGGTCTATTTTCCTAACGATCACGAAGCAGCGAACATGCTTCTGTTCTGATAACCGAGAAATTTTTCTCAGTGCGATGTTGCCCAACGTGAGCGTTCACGCGCGCTCCACGGACGCGCGTTTCAGGGATAAAGCGGACTCGTATGTACCGTATCACATTGTAATGTAGTGTAATCGCTCATCGTGAGCGAGGAGTGCAGTCTGCACATGAAGAAAAGCGAAGCGGCAACCGTTAATTCGACCGTACCGCTGCCGACGACGACGTCGACTTCGCGCGGGAATCGATCCCGCGCCATCGTGACTGCTCCTTACCTCTTACTCTCCGCGAGTGGCTGAATTAATTCGAATGATTCGAATGTTTCGGCCGGTTGTGCGCGAGGCGGAGGCGGAGGCGGAGGTAGAGGCCGGTTTCTCAGACACCGGCTCTCGGACTCGACTCCTCGGCAATGTGCGGACCCCGACATTCTCCAGTCTCGGGGAGAAGGCATTTAACGGATGTACACGTGTCCGACCATATTGCGTTTGTGTCGTTCGATAAATAGGTGGCTAAGCAACTCCAACGGAAACCCGTGTTAATTAACGTTGAGTTTCAGGACTGATTTACGTGGCGTCTAATTAGCGGGCCTGCCGGCGACGTAGTAGGCATTTTGATTGGCCGCACCGCGAATAGAACGCGGCCCGATTGGCCTTGCCGGCGTGTCGTATCGATTGTTTTCGTTTCTTCTTCTTCTCCTCCTCATCTTCTTCCTCCTCCTCCTCCTCCTCCACCTTCACCTCTTCCTCTCAGCCCCCGCCGCTCGGGCTCTTTTTGTTTGTTCTTAAAAACAAAGGCCGAATAGATGCGCCAAAGAGCGCGCCACCGAAACGAGAATGCCGCCGGACTGAGAGACGCGAATCCGATCGCGAACGTAAAAACAGAACGACATACTCGATGCGGTTCTTTTAACGAATTATTTAAATATAAAAGAGAAAGGGAAATATAGATGCAAAGTGGAAGAGAGGAGCGGAAAGAGAAAAAGAGAGAGATTTTTCACGGCCACAATTCGACTATTTCCGAAAATAGCGACGTCCAATTTCTCTCGTTATTCCGCGCGTCGCGATAATTTTTCCTTTTCCGCTTCCCTCCTTCTTTTTTTCCTTCGTGGTTTTTCTCTTTTCGCGCGCGTAAATAGAACTCCAAGACGGTTCGTTACGCGAAAGTGAAAGAAAAGGAAAGCTCCGCGCGCGTGCTAATTAAGCCGCGCGCCCGCGCGCAGCCATCGCGCGTTCTAATCCTTTATTTGCCGGCTGTCTTACGTTTACAAGCGTATCAATTAAATCCCGAAATCAAACAGACGCGTTACCGCGCGCGCGAGCGCGTACACGCTCGTTAATTATGAGCGCGTATCGCTGACGTAATCCATTAACCTCTTTTAGAAGCGACGCGCTCTTCCACCCACTGCCCTCCCTGCCTCCCTCCCCCTCCCCCCCCCTCGGTTCCGGTATCAAGATACAGAGCGTTTTATTATCGCGCGCCATACACACAATGAATAATTACGCGAGCGTTTGTATAAAAGTTTCAGTTCGCGCGCGAGAGGAATTCGTTAGATATTAATTTCGCGGACGCGAGAAGATAATGGGCCCGCGCCGCTCCACGGCAATGCGATCTTGAGCCGCGCGGCGGACGGTATTTCGAAGCGTGTCGGGCCAGTGCGTGTGCGTGTGTGAGTGCAGTTTCTTGAAGTTTTGCGGCAATTAACAGTCGACGGCGAATAACAAACTGAATTTAATTAATTGCATAACTGCGAGCAGGAGCGGTCCCCGCCCGACCCCACCGCCTCCCCCTCCGTCCCTCCCTTTCCACCCTAACCACCCATTCGCCGCTACCCTCCGCTACCCCGCCCCACGGCACTTCTAATCGAAGTGGGTACATATTGTTGCACCCGTTGCGCGCTCTGCCCCTCATCAGCCCCACTGGCAATTAATTATAGCATTCCAGGTTAGCTCGGGAATTAATTACGTCCAGAAGTTGGACGCTGGCGAGGGATCGTTAGAAATCGTCCTTCGTTAGAGTTGGGGCGGGCATGGGTCCAGGTAATTATTGATAGTCCTCTCGCCGGTTCCTCGTCGTGCCGATAACGCGAGCGCCGAAAGGGCGCACGAGCTTTCGCTGGTCTCTCCTCGCTCCCTTACCTCGAGGAGAGAAGGAACGGGATGATATTTGCGATGTTTGAACGATGATTGCGACGAGCACGCGAATTTCACCGTGATAATCGACTCTCTCTCCCTTCCCCGGAAGTCGCGACGCCTGAAAAATTCTCGTTGACGGGACGCTGTTTCACGATCGCGAGGAAGCGGAGAATCGAAGCGCGCGTCGCAGATAATTCTTGACATTTTTTTTCTTCTTTTTCCTGTCGCCCCTTCTCCATCCCTTTTTTCTATTTCTCCTCATTCTTTTTGCGAACAGAACGCGGAGCCAACTGGTCGGCGCGGCGTCTCGGAGGGCTCCGTCTCGCCGATAACACTTGTTCATTCGCTCCTTAATCCCTTCTGCTTGTTAACACCGCGCCACGTCGGGAAACAAAAAGGGATCGTTAGCGCTCGCGGCCCGTTATACGCGCGCCGTAAATATACGGGCATACGCGCATCGAGCAGCGAGCCAGCACCAAGTATTTCGACGGCGTCACCTAACTAACTCGACACACAGAGCGCGGAGTTCGCCGAGTGCTCCGCCGACAATCGGGGACCGCGGACTGGATAATTTCAGAGCGCATCGCGATAGGATCTCCGGCTCTTTTTCATGCGTCTGTGTTCGCTCATTAATTAAGGCGCTTGGTCACTCGCCGCGGAACACTTGATTGGTGACGTCAGAAGCGAGGAAACGCATGCCGAAAATTCCTGCCGAATACGTCGACATCAAAAGATACACCCGAAAAATGACGCTTGCAATCGACTAACGCGAAACCCTTTTGTTTAATCTATATTTCCTCGTTTATTTTATCATATCTATATGATTTTTTTATTGATTGTTAGAACGAAAGGAAAATGTCCGAAGTATTTCAGAGGTGCACTTAATCGAATGGCAAGTATCACCTTCGTTGCATATCTTTATATCTCGAAAATTTCTTTGCAGAAGTTTTGGGTATGCATTTTCCTCGTTTTTCACATTATAAATCAAAATAGCTGCGGCGAGTAACCAGGAGTCTTAAGAACTATTCGGACATCCTTCTCTCTCTCTCTCTCTTGCTTTTGTTAGACAACGATTGACACGTTACCATCGCACGTAAATTCAATGCCGGCGAAGCGTAAGACTGGTTTGCATATTTCCAAATTTTTTCCGAGCGGCATGCGTGACGTATCAGCAGAGAGCAGGAAGAACGAAACGAGTGGAGAAGAAAAGAAAAAAAAAGAAAAAAAAGAAAGGAATGAGAGAGAAGGTAGAAGAAAGGGGAGGGGAGGCGAGAGAGACAGTCGGGAGATCGCGCGAGAGAGGAGATCCGGTTGACACCGGCGAGGCAATTATTATTGTGAGTGGTGTGGCGACGGGACACCGATGATATTTTATTTAAGAAACAATCGGGTAATAGCTCGCTTCAAGAGGATAGATAACGCCCGTGCGGACAGAGACCGCTCGAGGAGGAAAAGTTGCGGCGAGACAGAGAACGAGAACCACGGGGAAAAGGGAATTACAGTGGAGCGCGAGGGGGAGCACGGGGCCCGCGGGGGTGGGAGCAGCAGGGGCTGGCGAGGCAGGAAAGGAGAGCACGGTGAGGGACGACGAGGGTGAAAGACGAGGGGAGGAGGTAAAAGGTGAACTTTGAGGCGGGTTGCTAGTAGCGGGGTGGCTCTACATTAGCGAATTACACGCGCGCTCAGATCTCCCTCGACGGTGAACAATAAATACAGGGTGATCCGGAAATATCGTCGCCCGTCGCGGCTCGATGTGAGTCGCAAAAATTTCGGAGAGTCGGCGCGAGAAGAGAGTGAGTGAGTGAGAAAGGAGAGATAGATAGATAAGTAGAGGGAGAGAGAGAGAGAGAGAGAGAGAGAGAGAGAGAGAGAGAGAGAGATGAATAAATAGAAATAGATAAATAGATAGGTAACTAGAAAGAGAGGAGAGAAGAGGAGGATTTGCGCGAAACGGCGACTCCCGATTTCGAGGTTTCAACTCCTAGACACGCCCGGGGGGATCAATTTTGCCCCCTTCAACTTCTTGTTTAAACACCGTCCGAACCAAAAGGGTACGGCTGCTATTAAAGTACCTTCTAGGGGAGATGACTCGCAATAATAACGATTTCTCTCGAGCGTGTTGATACGAAAAATACACAGATGTGTAATCAGAGATGTATGATTATTAAACTCACCCTCTCGTAGTTGAAGGGGAACCGTACGATCGTAATGATCACAGTCCGCGAGCGGAGGCCGTGTGTGCGATTTAAAAATCCATAAATACGTAATGGCGCTCACAGCGTCCGTCCCGAAAGATTCACGGAGTCGACATCTGACGGCGGCAGACGGTCCGAGCGCGGAATGTGTACGCGGCTGACTTCGCGCTGGCCGCTGACAGTCTCGATCTAACTTAATCTGACCTAACTTGGAGTGATCTAACCTCGAAGGAAAGTCTGTGTACCCGCAGGTGCGTTTACTCCGAGTGGAATTTCGATCTTTTGATAGCTAAGAACTCGAATAAGTGATATCGTATTCACTCTGGGACTGAGGTCTATCTTACGGAAGGGAAAGACTGAAACATGAGCGGGGAGAGAGTGACAGATCGCGATCGCTGCATGCATTTCGTCACACGGAAGAAACGCTACTGCCGGATGACGGTGCGAGCGGGGAAGCGATACTGCGGCGAACATCAGCGGGACGTCAACGACCCTGACGTTGACCAGAGGATGAAGTGTCCGTTGGATCCTACGCAGTAAGTGTGCTCGTGGATTGTGTCCTCGATGAAACGAGACAAACAGGGTTGCCATTTGATTTTGTGCATAAAAGTCGACGGCACGAGGGAGTACAGCGATCTTCTCACGACTAAATTAGCGTATTCCTTTTCAGCACGTGCTACCAGTCGAAGCTGGCGAAGCACTTGACCGTGTGCAACGCCAAGCGCAGAATGGACGCACGGCCCGCGTTCATCGTCGAGGGAGTAAATCTGGACGAGGAGGGCATGGTGGCGCCAGCGCACGTGCCGTTGTCGCGACTCGACGAGTCGGTCGTGGCGGCGGTGATAAAAAAGATCCATTCCGCCTATGGTGAAACTTACCTCCGTGTCTTGGGGAAAAAAGGACCAATGTCCATATCTGCAGTTTCCACTAGTAGAGATCTTAGAATTTAAGGTAACAGTTCCAATTATGGGTCAAACTTGCTTTATCACATTGCAAATCCAAGCTTGTTACTTTTAAACGCATAAACGCGTAAGTAGACTGAAGCACTTTTTACATATTTCTTGTGATTTTAAATTACATCATTTAACACCTCTAAGACATGTAAATTATGATTTAATACATTTAAACGTATTCAGCGGCGTGACTTCAAATAGTAAAAAACATGTAAAAGGAGATTCAATCAAAATAACACATTTGGATTTGCTGTTAGTGTGATATATTCAAAAATTATAATGAAAACACATTGGACAAATGTTTTTATATTTCTTAGTTCTTTTATAATTATATTCTAAAGTTACATTCACAACATTCTTAATATTTAAGAAAAAAATCTAGAACATATCAGTTGCTTTATCAACTCACTGGGAAAAAGATCATGTATAAATCTTGTCTCTGTATGACTGTATGTAATCATGTGTATTTACATATGTTCACAAAAGAAATATTTATACAAATACAGTCAATGTAAATGTTTACACTGCTAGCAACACATAAGCTGTCAATGTTTAATTGAATGAAACTAATCTCTTTTCTTTTACATTCAACACAATTTCTTTTCGTGTGGACATATATAATTATATATATAACTATATATAGAGACAAAATTTATATACAATTTATATATAATTATAGATAATTTTAATAAATTACATGTAATCATTTTTTTCTGGATCTTTAAATTTATGAAACTGCTAGTAGATTGTGCTGCATATATCATTATTTTATATAAGTTAAAACAATATGAATGTAGACATTGTTAGTAAAAAATTGGATATCGCGTAATCTTAAATACAAACGTCGACCCATAATTGGGACTCGCTTATAAAAATGTTTCCAATTATTTTATTATAATTTATCATAATCTAATTTAAAGTCTAATAATTTCGTTTTAAAACTATAATGTTAATTGCTTATTTGTATCAACAAGTCGTTTTAATATTCGATATTTGAACTTTAAATGATCCATAATTAGGACTGTTACCTTATAAATGTTTCAGAATATATACAAACATATATTAATGAATTAATATTCCATTGATACCTCGGTTGTTGTAGCATGAAATTTACAATTGAACTGGAAGAACATTTAGATTTTGAAACATTGATAAATTTTAAAACTTAATTTTCTGTAACTGCAGGATATCTGAAAATGTAAACATTGGTTATTTTTCTTTCAAGATATTTATGTATAATCATAATGTGATCACGCAGTGATCATCTTCTCTTTCTGTATTCTTACATTACATTTTATATAGAAAAGCTGCCAGAGTTCTCTCAAGCAATCCTACAACATGACGTGCTGAAGGACAGATTGAGTGACAAAACCTACGGCAATCGCGTCAGAAAGCACTTGCTCCAAAATTCATCTCTGCTCGGACATTTGGAACAGGCCGGTCTCGTGCAGGACGACACCTGCTTTATCGAATTCGGCGCGGGAAAAGGTATATTCTAATGTAATGCTTAATATTGTAATTAATTAAGTTTGATATATTCCGAATCTTGAGATATTTATAATTGATTTGCACTTTGCCATATGAAATATTCTCGAACACAAAGTAACATTTCATGATTAAAAGTGTCTCGGGCACTAAGCAAAGTCGTACTTTAAACAGCTCAATTAACATACTGGTTGGGCCAGATCATAAAGAGCAAATCGAACTCTTGCGTCTTACTAGTCGATCGTTCTAGTCACCGGCACAAGAACGACAATAAGCTCAAAAGGGAGGAGAGTAACCTCGCGATAAAGAGGGTGCGCGCCGACATCGCTGATTTGCAGTTGAACCAGATCACGGAGATCCAATCCGTCAAACACAAAGTTGGAATTGCAAAACATCTGTGTGGCACAGCCACAGGTATCGTAACTATCCAAATCCTCGATTCCCCTTAAGACTCCTGCTTGCTCACCGCGGGCACCTCAATTTATGATGTTAGAAGCAAGAAAATACACGCTAAAAGTTCTTGCAACATACGTAGAAATAGAAAGATGAATATAAAATGACGCGATCGATCGAACAAGTGTGTAATAAAATATTGTAAATATATCTACTTATTCCAATGTATTATTAATTATTTTACAGGAATTTTTATCGTACATTTTCTCACCTCTGACATCATCAATCGAAAATTCCACGGCGAGGAGCCAGAAGCCTTAAGCTAACGACGGCATTAGGCACAACTAACGACGTGATGTTTACTTGTTTTCAGATTTGGCAATACGCTGTCTGGTGAAATCGATGACCAATGAGCCCTACGTCGATGTTTGCGGCTTAGTCATCGCGTTTTGCTGTCATCATAGATGTGAATACTCGTCTTACGTGGGTCGAGAATACCTACTACAATGCGGTTTCACCGTAAACGAGTTCCCGATTCTGTGCAGTATAGTCAGTTGGGCGACTTGCGGTCCACGCACAAAGAGCGACGCTAAATTGCAACCTAACAAAACGACCAATAGCCAACAACCTTGTGAAGAAGATAACATCATACAGTCTTCAAAATTGAGTGAACACGAACTTATCGGACGTAAAGCGAAGACGCTTTTAAACTGGGGTCGCTTGGTCTACCTACGAAGTATTGGATTTGAAGTTCAGTTATTTTATTATACGTCTACTGATGTCTCGTTGGAAAATATGTGCATTGTGGCTACACGAAAACATTCGATATAAGTGATATGACATGCGATTTATTTCCATTTTTGTTCCTCGACGTATAAATCTTTTTTGTACATGTACGTGTCTATAAGAAAAATATTAAGATGTCTTGTAGACATATTTTTAAAAAAGATATTACAGACACTCAACATTCTTTTAGACACTTCACTGGCCAATATGTGAAAAAAAAAACAATAAACAATTATGTTACGTAATACTTTAATTCTTCTTAATATTATGTTAGCTATTGTCCCATTTTGATGCAGTCATTACCATAAATTTTATTAGAAAAGTTTTGTATTATATTTTTTCATATTAAATATTATATGCTCTGAGTTATTGTTATAGTTATAGTTACATAAAAAGTAATAAAAGCAGAAGTGTCTGGATCTCTCAATTCTTATGTTACATTATTTATTGCCTTCTGCTTCGTCATTTACTTCATTTCTGCAAATTATAGACAATCTATTATATAACTTTACATGAAAAGATTCGAAATTTACTCAGCAATTAATTTTACAAAAATCAAATAGTTAATCTTCATGTGATTTCTCTTATAAGACCCAGTTCCACAACCTCTAGTTAACTGACCGGTTATTCTATTGGATTTGACCAATCGCATTTAGCGTTAAGAAGAGTTAATCAGAATTAACTAATCACTGTTGAGACTTAACCGGTAGTTAAAGTTAAACGGAAGTTGTGGAATTGGGCCAGTTCCACACCTCTAGTTAACTGCCTGGTTATTCCATTGGACTTGACCAATCGCATTTGACATTAAGAAGAGTTAATCAGGATTAACCAATCACTATTGGGACTTAACTAGTAGTTAAAGTTAAACGGATGTGTGGAACTTGGCCTAAGTGTAAGAAAACATGAGGATAGCACAGAGCAGAACTACAAAATCCACTATCAATTACCTACTGAGAAAAATCGTGGATATTGACTACGTAGTTCATGTTTAATGAACGTAGAGGGCGCTTCAAACTGAAGTAACTGCCAGGTCGATCATGGCGCCATCTACTTTGGTGCAACGCTACTGCACTGGTGCACAAAATCAGTCTAAAGGAACGAGTCGCGGCAGTATACGAGTCACGAATAACTTTCCCCCCACTGAACGGGATGCCCCGCCCATGAGTGATCTAACGCCGATCAAACATTCCAACGGCACGGATGCGGAGGTGTAGTCGGATGTTTCGTTTCTCCGGGTTGCAACGTGTCTAGAGAGACAGTGAAAGCTTATCGTTATATTAATATAATCGCAATTGTCAATCGAGAGCCCGCGTACAACGAAGGGAACAAACGCTGCAAAGGTACGTTCAACTATTATGTTATGCAAGCGCGAATAAAACCCGTCAATTCGGCCGGGATACACGCGTGCTTTGTGACCTATTTCAATCACACCTGTATGCGTCGGACGAACTGACGAACGTAACCTTGTGTAATGCGCGATAACGATAATTACGTTTGCGTCGATTGTTACTTGAACTCGTCAGTTGGCCTGCAAATTATGCTATGTGGCGACGCGCCACGCCTGAAACCGTTCGTGCGCGCGCGCGCGCATTACGATGCCGAGTGACGTTTTCGTTTACTATAGCACTGAATGAACTTCCTTATTTCTCCTTTTCAGAAGCGAGAGAAAAAGAGAGAAAGAGAGTGTTAACGTTGTGACATGTCCATTCTAGACGAGCGCGACGAGTACCTGAAGAATCCGTACTTCAAGGAACACGAGTACGGCGACTACACACCGTTCTATGCTACGGTGGCCTTCTGTGCCGTTCTGGGCGGCTTCCTGTTTATCCTGAACATCGTGTTCTGCTGGTGCTCGCGGCACCGGGAATACTGGCAGGATCGCAATACTGGTTAGTTTCTAAATCGCTGTTGAATTTTGGCTCACAGTTAGACATTTGTTTTCCAAGAGTGTGTCCTGAAATGTGCTTACAATATTGAAAAATTATAGTACATGTGCAGCAAATATCAGATTAGGTATCGATTAATTAAATAAGTATTAGAGACAACTAACTTTGTCTTAATGTGTTTTGTTCGGTCAAGTTCTTATTTTTACTTTTCAAGTAAATTCACATTAATTCTAACATTTTTCATTATAAATATTAAACTAGGCATTGTAGATTAACTAAACAGGTATCAGATTTAACAAAATTTGGCATATCTTGTCCAAATAGATTAAATTCTAATCTTCAATTTTCTAGTCAAATCATATTTAATTCTTTAGTTGTACAAATTTTTAGAGTAGGTATTGGAGATTAATTAAACAGATATCAGAATCATTAACTTTATCTTAATATATTTTGTTTCGATAAGTTATTTTAATCTTCAATTTTCTAATCTATTCTCTAATTCTTCAGTTATAATCTTCAGTTCTCAACACCTAGTCTGATAAAAGTTTTGTGGGAATTATGGAGTTTCATTATCCCCACACAGCAGAGGTGTCCAAAATATATCATAGGGATATCCTAAAGATATATTTGGGATATGTGATATCTTCAAGATATCCCTATAATGTATTTGGGACATTCTTGTTATGTGGGTCATGAGCATATTTCGAAATGTAGCCAAAGTACAATTGCGACTGAATGGTGTTTTTTGTCATAAAACAAGAACTTTCTTGTATCATTAAAACACGAATTATTCTTCTAATAAAACTGTACTGTCGTGATTTAGGCAATAGGTGGATTCAGCCAATGTGGACTGTATTACCACATAAGACGCCACCTCTTGATCTGAGTGAGCTGGAGCCCGGACGCATCAAGTATCCTCTAGTGAGGCACGAGATCATCCAATATCACGATCCGGAATCCCACGGCATCTCGCCACATCCGCAAGAGTACCTGGAGATGCAGAAACGCGAAAGTGAGATCTGAAAAATATAATCGGCGACCAATTGACCATCGTGGTATCGGAAAACGTTCGAGTGACACCCGTGCTTCAGTAGTCCGTCCAAAGTGGCGAGCTTAATCGAGTACAATAGAACCTAATTAGCTCTCAGCACGCAGCTAATCGCGCCAGGGCTGTGACGTAAGGCCACTCGCCGCTGAGTCTCTCATTACCGAGTCATCGTTTTAAACGGCCCTGCTAAATATAATTTTATTCTTTCACAGCTCTGTCGAGAAAAATAACGGTCTCTTTTCGAATTACTGCAGCAAAAGTGTAGTCACTCAGCGAAGCTCTTTTGTTCAACGGTCGCACCGATTTTCAGTAGCGAACAGTCTGATAAAGTAATCCCGTAGAGAGACAGTACTAATAACTACGTCACGATGGGGTTACACGTTTTCTGGCCCGCGACCGCTTGCCTGACGCTGTTCGTGGTTTGCATAATAATACTGATGCTGAAGTATGGCGCGCGAGCTTGCAAGCTGCGACACGAGCCATTACCTTCTGACCAAGAATGGGAGGGTAAAGCGTACTCCCGAAAGCTGTCCATCTCTATGGCGTAAGAGTCATGTATCGGCCGCGAACTGTCCCGAAAAAAAGACGCATCTAGATCGTACAATGTCTCTCTTCTAGGAAACAAATACATGATCGATGAGGAGATTGCTGATTATAGAATTTTCGCCGATATAGTTTACAAAATCTTCTAAAATTTGTACAATTATACAATTGTAATCTCTTCTGGGACATACGCATTCGCAACTCATAAGCCTATATTCTGAATCCTCTTTTATCGATAAAAGTACCTTAAATGTAGCTCAGTCAATCAGGCTGCTCCTAAACCCCTTTTAGAGACTCATTTATCGTTAAAAGAGAACTCAGAATGTGGGCCATAGTATATATTGTATAGACACAGATTAGTCATGTAAGACAAATGATCTGACATTCCGTCCATTTATATATTTGTACTAATGTTTTATATTACATAAAAAGACGTATACGTATAGACGGCTTCTTCGGAAATCAGTGTAATGATTGTTTGAAAATTTTTACATAATCAAAACTAATCGTTTGTAAGATGCCTTTGAGAAAAATCTCTATATCCGTCCATGTATTTCGCATGTGTTCTTTTATATTATCTAATATATATATATATATATATATATACTCCTGTTTTCGAAATGATGTATGTGATCTTATAAACAGAGCACTTTTGTAACTTTTGTACCAATATGTTCTTCTCGAATAAAAATGTTATAAAAAAAGGATCTCTGGGTGATTGCGCCGATTTCGAAGTAACAAACGATATAGTTATGAACGGAATATCACACCTGTAACATATATATGTATACGTGTGTATATATATTTATATATGTATATATATAATGTTTTACTTTTATTGACAACATTGGATTTTTGTTACATGTGTAATGGTTACACAATTACTTCAATAAGTAAGTAGATGCGTTATACTATTCTTTAATAGTAGTTTGTAAAGAAAATCGCTGATTTCATCGAGCTACAATACATCAAATCCAGGAACTATCCTAAACTACGCGGTCCGAGCGAGAGAACCGGAGGTGTCTTATTAAAAGAGAGGAGACAGCCTCCTCGTACGTCGATCGGCAGTCGCGATTGGTTGCAACAAATCGATACCTCTCCGAAGAATGTACAATCGAGTTTGTTCGATTTTCCCGCATGAATGAAAATGTCGCGTAACGAAGAAACCCACGACCCGACGACGGACGTCGGATGACGCGCCGGCGAAACGGACGAAAAAGAGAGGACGACTGCTCTGATAATTCCTCTAAAAGTTGCACTAACGAGATTTAAAAGCGTCAACAAGATCGACGATCATGAAACTTAACGGTCCGTGGCGAAACGCGTGGCGATTCCGCGCGCTCCAGTTGTTTCAATTGTAACGAATAGAATTCTGCACGATTCTCTTATTGTAATATCTAGAATATCTATCGGACTGTCTCGAAAGGTGTGCGTGCAAACAGCAGAAGACGATCCTAGACGATATTCGCAGAGGGATCCTCAGAGGAAAAAGGTGAATGATTCTTCTTTCAAATGAACACAAATTGGTTTTTCTTTCAAATGGACACAGATTTTTATTTTATTATTATTATTATATATATATATATATATATATATATATATATATATATATATATATATA
>NW_022639600.1:314877-324765 GCF_010583005.1 Odontomachus brunneus
ATATATATATATATATATATATATATATATATATATATATATATATATATATATAAAATCCATCAGGAATAGGAAATAATTTGTTAATCAATTAAAATTTAAATAAAAAAGTTAAAATGTTAATAACTTTTAACTTAATTTATTTTTGAAGGAATCAACTTTTAAGTTAAATTAGTTATTTCAAATTGCGTTAATTCTTGGTTGCTAATTTCTTTTCCTAAATTAAAATAACATCAATTTTTTTTATGAACAACTATTTTTTCATTACTTTACCTAAACTCAATATCAGTATTTAAAAATTTACTTATTTAAAAAATATATATTGCTTTGTATATTTAACTTTAATAAGGTAATTAAATTTTAATTTAACTTTTAATAAAGTTAGTTTTTGCTTATGTAGTTTTTAACTCAACTAAGTTAATTAAAAAGACTATTGACTTCAAATTTAATGCGATTTACAAAAGATTACCCGATCTAATGAGTACACATATATAATCAATTTTGAAGTTTGCATCCGATCCCGCGTGGAAAGTGAAGTGAAAATAAAATGTATAATATAACATTTAATGGTATATTTATATAACTTGATTAACATCTCTTTTTATCGTTATTCTCAGATGTTATAGAATTGCTCGCCTTTACATATGTTGTGTTTTCCGTCAACAATGATTGACGGATAAGGATAGTTGAGTGCATTTCGTAACGCGCCTGAATTCAATATCAGAGCACGAACGTAATATATGTATAATTTCATTTCAATTTTTATTGAGAGAAAAGAAATATGATTCATCAAAATTATATAATTATTTTCAATATCAGTTATAATTGAAAATGGATATTCTTTGTTGTGTGTGTGTTTTGACAATAATTCTTTTTACATTTTTTATTTTTATAATTTCTTACTATGTAATTATAATTGAAATTACGAAAAAGGCGAGTCCCTTAGTTCTTCTTTCGAATAAACATAGATTTTTTCAATATCATAATTTAAAATAACTAATTTAAGTTAAAACTTGATTTCTTGAAAAATAAATTATGTTAAGATTCTTTGTACACCTCGTCAAATTCGGTTATACCAAATTTGTGACGTCAGAAGAGAGGAACGACACACTGAAAAAATTGCAATTTCTAAATAAATTGAGACCGTTTGAGCATACTTGTAAAATTGTCCAAAAAGTATCCTTTTTCTCTGACATTTAATAAATAGTTGTATAATAAATGGTGAAATGGCATGGAGACAAAACAGACTCACTTCATTATTTCACATGTTTCTTTTCATCATTTATTATACGACTATTTATTGATCAGAAGAAAAAGATACCTTTTGGACAATTTTACAAGTGTAAAACTCAAACTCAAATCTCAAATACCCTTTCGTCTATATTTATCTTTATTCAGAAACGATATGTAACTTTCATTAGCATTCCTCACTTCTGACGTCACAAATTCGACATAGCTGGCGAGATATAAGAGACTTTAAAAGTTATTAACATTTTAACTTTTTAATTTAAATTTTAATTGATTAATAAATTATTACCCAACCCTGGCGGATTATATATATTGATTATATATTTACTCAACACTTACTAATCATAATTATCTCGTTTTCATGTATCGATTATATATATTTGTCTATAGATTGACTACATTTGGTTATATAGTGAGAGAGAAGTGTTAAAAAAATATATATAATCGATACACGAAAACGAGTCGTAATTCCGCGAAAAAAAATCGTACAAATTCACCTTTTTTTTTAATTGCAGGGGAAAGTCTATACTTTACGATGGTTATTATGAAATTTACGAAAAAAATTTAGTCCACCCCGTAAAATACGTCAAATTGTACAACTTTTTAAAGACGCAACACGTCTTTATTTTTTAAAAGACTGCGGAAAGGAGAAAGAGTAAATTTAAAATCGGACAAATACACCTTAAAGTATAGACTTCACTTTTTAAGATAAAAAAAAGATTCCAAATATGATAATGTTTCGCGGTATTATGCTCATTTAAAATTGTGTGAAATTTCGACATATATTTACCTATGCGATAATTTTGTTGACGAGTGTATTTGGAATATAAACCGTTTTAATCTTCGTTGAGTAATAATTTGCTAATCAATTAAAATTTAAATTAAAAAGTTAAAACGTTAATAATTTTTAACTTAACTTATTTTTGAAGAAATTAACTTTTAATTTAAATTATTTATTTTAAATTGCGATATTGTAAAAATCTGTGCTCATTTGAAAAAAGAACCAAATAATTTATCTTTTTCGTAATTTCAACTATAATCATATAGTACGAAATTACAGAAATAAAAAAGAAATTATTGTCAGAATAACCATTTTCAGATATAACTGATATAACTGAAAATAATTATATAACCTTGATGAAATATGTTTCTTTTCTCTCAAAAAAATTAAGGTAGAATTATACATATATTACGTCCGTGCTCTGATATTGAATCCAGGCGCATTACGGAATGCACTCAACTATCCTTATCCGTCAATCATTGCTGATGGAAAACACAACATATGTAAAGGCGAGCAATTCTATAACATCTGAGAATAACGATAAAAAGAGTTGTTAATCAAGTTATATAAATATACCATTAAATATTATATTATAAATTTTATTTTCACTTCACTTTCCACGCGAGATCGGATGCAAACTTCAAAATTGATTATATATGTGTACTCATTAGATCGGGTAATCTTTTGTAAATCGCATTAAATTTGAAGTCAATAGTCTTTTTAATTAACTTAGTTGAGTTAAAAACTACATAAGCAAAAACTAACTTTATTAAAAGTTAAATTAAAATTTAATTATCTTATTAAAGTTAAATATACAAAGCAATATATATTTTTTAAATAAATAAATTTTTAAATACTGATATTGAGTTTAGGTAAAGTAATGAAAAAGTAGTTGTTCATAAAAAAAATTGATAAGTTATTTTAATTTAGGGAAAGAAATTAGCAACCAAGAATTAACGCAATTTGAAATAACTAATTTAACTTAAAAGTTGATTCCTTCAAAAATAAATTAAGTTAAGAGTTATTAACATTTTAACTTTTTTATTTAAATTTTAATTGATTAACAAATTATTACCCTGATGAATTATATATATTGATTATATATTTATATTTACTAATCGCATTTATCTCGTTTTCGTATATCAATTATACATATTTCTTTAAGTATATACTTTTCTCTCAGTATATAACCAAACATAGTCAATGTATAAACTAATATATATAATCAATACATGAAAACGAAATAAATGTGATTAATAAATAAATGTTGGGCAAATATATGATTAATATATATATAATCCATCAGGATAGAGTAATAATTTGTTAATCAAATGAAATTTAAATTAAAAAGTTAAAATAAAAATAACTTTTAAGGCTCCTTGTACTTCGCCGGCCATGTCGAATTTGTGATGTCAGAAATGAAGAATGACATGCTGATGAAAGTCGCATGTCATGTCTGAATAAAGATAAATATGGACGAAAGAGAATTTGGGATTGCTGGAATATATTTGTAAAATTATCCGATAGGTATCTCTTTCTTCTGATGGTCAATAAATAGTCGTATATTAGATTTGGTTTCCAGGTTTGAGCCGCGTGGATTCATCTTTGTTTGATTCCGATGTTTCGTGAACATTTCAGTCCGCTTCATCAGGGAAGAACGACCCGATGCCTAATGAAGCGGACTGAAATGTTCGCGAAACATCGGAATCAAACAAAGATGAATCCACGCGGCTCAAACTCGGAAACCAAATCTAATATGCATGAACACCGCGAAAGCCTAAAAAATCACAAATAGTCGTATAATAAATGGTGAAATGAAACATGTGAAATATAATGAAGTGAGTCTGTTTTGTCTCCATGCCTCATTTCACTTATTATACAACTATTTATTAATCGTCAGGAAAGAGATACCTTTCGGACAATTTTACAAGTATGCTCAAACAGCCTCAAGTGCTCTTTTTGATTTATATTTATCTTTGTTTAGAAATGGCACGCAACTTTCGTCAATATGTCGTTCCCCGCTTCTCACGTCACTAATTCGACATGGTGAGATACAAGAAGCCTTAATTTAACTTATTTTTTAAGAAATCAACTTTTAATTTAACTTTAATTTAACTTAAATTAGTTATTTTAAATTGTGATATTGTAAAAATTTGGATTTATTTGAAAGAAGAACCAAGAAACTCGCTTTTTTCTACCGCAATAGCGATTGGCATTTGTTTCCAATCTAAACAAGTAGTTAGCGATTAGTCATCAGATACTGACGCTCAAGGCTCCTGTGTGCCTCATTGAAGTCATCTTGGTTTATGACGTCAGAAGAGCGAGAAAATACAGGCTGAAAATTTTTGCAAAATACGTAGGAAAGATGAATCCATAAAATGGCATTTGCAATTGATCGAGCAGATGTGTAAAATAGCCAAACACTCTTCTTTTGTTGTAATCAATAGATAAATCTAACTGTACAATTGGCATGACAAAATCTTGAGGAAAGGTAAGTCGAAAAGGTAGGTAATTTGTTGATTGTTGTTGAGCAACAGGGAAGCGTTCAGACTATTTTATAGATGTGCCTCGATCGATCGCAAGTGTCGTTTTGTCTATCTTGAGTACATCTTTTTATTTCAACGAATTTTGCTTAAAATTTTCTACATATCTTCTCGCCTCTGACGTCATCAATCGATGACCCCACGGCGGAGAGCCAGGAGCCCTGAAATAAAAATCAGAGGACTCGCCTTTTTGCCATCGCAATCGCGATCGACATTTGTTCCTAATCAAAAGAAGAAGTTTAGTCGTCAAATGCTGATGTTTAAAATATCACTCGCGATATGTCTGAGCGTGGATCACGTCGCGTGAGGAAGAGCCGACTTAGAAGTTTCTCCATGATCGAGAGTTCACCACCGAGATGCACGCGCACCTTTCCCGGTACGTCCAGTCGTTAATTATCGAAAGATCTGAAAAATTAGTCTCTAGGTTTATACTGATGTATCTTCTATCATGCTATGTTACAATGCGATTAAAACACGGAGAGTCTCCATGCGAGCTCCACACACAGAGAAGTCAAGCACGAAATATCAGCTACACCTGTTCCACACTGAGTGATAACTGCAACGTGCGATCGCGAACGCCTCGACAGATAGTGAGCTGTTATCGTTCACTGAATCGTTCTGCACGTGCAAGTGCAAGGTCCAAGGTGACGTGAGAAACCGAGGGTAACGAGCATCGCGCTAATCACAAGAATCGAACGCACGCTTCCGCGAGAAGACGACGGCTCCGAGGTAACACCTCCGGAGAGGAGCGAACAATGTCCCGCGAACGATTCCACCCTCTCCACGACCTCGCACGTGCAATTAACACTCATTGTACAACAAACGCAACGTTCATTAGACACTTAATGCTTCCAACCGGCACATCCACGCGAGCTCCGCGACGACGAGAGCTCCTCGACGCGTTCTCCTCGACGCCGACCCCCTATATGTGCGAGTCCGCTTCGAGCTGTCGACGAGGACGAGCCCGATCGGCGGGAACGACGCGTGCGACGCGGTGAGATTTACGCCGGTTGAAGGACTCGTTTTAATAAGGGACAGCAATGAGAAGAGTCCATAGAACAGAGATAACACTATCTTAGTTTATCGATAGATTCCGTGTCGCTTTACGCGTAATGATGATATGCTGTAATACGGGAGAGCTAGAACTAAGCGCTCGTCGGCGGCGCGCGCGCCCGCATGCGATTTTGCGTGCACGTACCATTACGTCGGTCTCGAACCAACTCACCGAGGGAGAAATCCTCGAGATTCCAGGCGCGCCGGTTCTTCAAAGTTCCCGCGAATCTCGTGAGAAAGTTCGCGGAGAGAGACGACTCTTCCGTGGGTTAGAGGACTCGAGGCGAGAGAATACGATATGCGGAATATTTGGAAGAATATATTCGCGGAATACGCACCGTCGCATACCGTGAGACAAAACATTCTCTCTCTCTCTCTCTCTGCTCACATCGCACACTCTTTCGAATTACGTCGCTTGCACACGCACGCACCACTCCCGAGCGCGCGAACAGCTTAACTTCTTTCACACTCCGACGTGCCTCTGTGTATACACCTAAGGACTTAAAAACAAATACGTATGCAGGGAGGAGGGATTTGATCTTTTTGGTAGCGTCGAAAGGATATCCAGTGATCTCTCTTTCTTTCTTTCTCTTTCTCTCTTTTTCTTTCTCTTTCTCTTTCTCCGTCTCTCGCACACATGCGAGCGAGTGCGAATCGCTCAACGACACGACGAGACGGTGAGTTTATTTTAGTTTGATTTTTATGCTCATTGGCTTGCGAGTTTCCGTATTGGCGGTTATCACTTGGTACATTATTATAAACGTTAATTGCGAATATTAACACCGGAAATGACGACGTCCTGTCGAGAGGGGCGCGGAGGATTCCGGGAGAATTCATTAGGCTCGCGCGAACATTCTGCTATTTTCATCTTTTTCCGCTTATCATCTTTTTTCTTTCTTCTTTTTTATTTTGATCCCCGTTCCCTCGGCAAATGTTCACCTTTTGATGCGGCTCTTTTGATCTCTCATCGTTCATTTTGATCCGTATATTTTGATCATCGAAATCTTTGATTCACCGTTTGACCGTACGAAGATTCCGTCGCCAGGATGCCGTTTCCACGCTTTCACGCGCATCCCCGGAAATCCTCGTTATTAATCTGAATTTTCGAACCTTCGCGACGGCGTAATAATTGTCGGAATATCTCGCGCACACGTTACATGAGGACACAGTTACTTTGAACACCGAACACTGTATATTTATGTCACAATCGAATGAAAGCCGTTTATGTATGACAAACATTGTACATGATTCCTTTTTTTCCCTTTTTCAAGAGGATCTCAGCAGCTAAGGGAAGTCTCACCGCTGTTTCTTGATATAATGAGAACAATAATAATATAATATATTAATAATTGTTATAATAATAAAATAAAATAGTAATTCGCTGCGGGAAGACGAGAGAACAGCTTTGGCAGACGATCTTTTTACCTTCCTCTACGAACCTCCGAAATTATCGGCTGCTTTCTAAAGTTCAGGGGAGCTCTCTACACGCGCGCTCTACATCGTTAATCGATCAGCCAGTGGTGCAGATTTTTGCAAGAACATGCTACGGGGAGTGGGGGAGTGGAGGAAAGGAAAGAGACGCTAACGCTCGAGTCCTTACTTGTGAATCACTTTGGATCTCCGAATTTATCGGGAAGATCTCACGTCGTCGCTAAAGAGAGATAGAGAAGGAGAGAGGGAGAGAGTCTCTCCCTCTCTTTCTCTCTCTCCCGTATATTGTGAACAATTCGCGTTTAAATACTCAGCTTCGCTTACGCGAGCTACTACACCACTGTGCGTTCGACCAACACACCCTGACGCTGATGATACGTCTAACTTTTCGTCATCTCGATAATAAACGTGTTACGTATCGGTTCCCAATCGATTCTCCGGTTGATTGCGCGGCTTAACCCTCCCAAGATCTTGCCGACGTGCCATTTTTAGAAAACTACCGCGCGATCAATAACTCCTCTCTCTCGCACTCTCTTACTCTCTCATTCTCACACACATATACACATACACACACACACACACTCTCTCTCTCTCTCTCTCTTTCTCTCTACGAGGGAAGTTGTCGCGAATTATGTCAACGGGTTAGATACAGAAGAGCGAGCTTCTTCGACGAGCGAGACTAAAACGAAAGAAAGATATTCTCTTGGAGCTGAAAATTCTTTCTCCCTTTTCACTTTGTTTCAATCCACGACAACGCGGTAACGGTACGTAAGTGCGATCCTGGAAGGGTTAATAACCTCCGCCGAGAACCGGAAGCAACGATCACCGAGACGCGCACACCATCCCGAATCATTAACAGTAATTAACTCGTTATAATTAACCGACGGCAGCGCACCCTGAAAACGCGGTCGCACAGCGACGGTCTGTGCGGTCGCTGCATGCCGAAATGCATGATTCCCGGGCAGTATGTGTGTTGTGTGCGTGTGTGTACCTATGTGTGTGTGTCGTGTGTAAACGGCTGCTCCGACTGGTAGTCCCGCCGCTATCCAAATTCGTGCGCCCTGCCTCGCAATCAATTGGCGACTGGATAAAGGATCGAGAAGATAAGGGTCGAGGAGATGAGAGTGCGCTTTCGTTGCCCGATTAGAGGAGACGATTGGAGATTGGCGGATGATTACTGCTTGCCCGACTTCTTGTTCGACCTCTCGCCTGCAAAGAGAAGCGGAAGATTGCGGATGCGATCGCTATTTCATTCCCTCTTCCTCTCCCTCTCTCTCTCGTCCTCTTTCTTTTCTCGTTCTTTCTTGCGTTCGTGCAATTGATCGATACGAGCAAATAACAATACAATTACCTTTGGCGGACTTTTTGGTGTTGGTCTCCTGTTTACACCTCTTGGTGAGCCGTCGCATCTTCTCGCAGGTTGCGTCGCTGTTCGCTTTCAGATTATCGATTCTCGTCATCATCTGATTCACGCATCCGCTCCACGTTCCTTTCTCGTATCGACACGCTGCGATCAACAGTCGATTAGAAAAAGAAAAATGGAAACATGCCGTCACCGGTGGCTCTCCTGCAGCGCCGTCGTCATACCGGTGACACCACGACGGCGGCGGAGACCGGTGTTAATCGCGGGCGCGCTCACCTTTCTTGCATTTCTTCTGGATAATCTTGGTCTGCTCGCAGGACTTGTCGCCCTTCTTGAGGCTCAGGGTGCGCGACCGCGTGTTGGTGTTCGGGTCGCATTCCGACCATTGACCCTTCACATATCTGCACGACGAGGAGCCGCCGGATGCTGTGTCAGCCAGATGCGAAACGTCAATAGAAACAATTGGACGTAACGTCGATCAAGCGAGTAGAGAGAAACTTTTCAAGACGACAAGGAGCGACTTAATTACGCCGTCCACGGACGTGCCGTGTTTGCACATGCACATACACACGCACAGGCAAACCAGTCAACCGGTTCACAGGCCGCGCTTGGCTCGAGGTAACATTGCGATCGCAAAAAAGTAGCAGATTAATTGCAAAAAGGGGAACTCACTTCGCTCGTTAGTGCCGCGCACCGTCCGCACAAGGACCTCCTTGTCGTCCTCCTCCCACAGTCCATCATTTTGCGCTCGTGCGACCGTAAGGATCATCGACAGGGCGATGGCCGCTAGAAGCAGGCTCCAGCACAGCTTCATTCTGCAGGCAGAAAATAGGATGTCTCGTTAAAAGCTCCACCCTTAATTAGAATCGTTTTGATTATTGCACGGAGCACGTGATCCGAACGGCCGGATTATTACACGCGCACTGGCCGGGAAATATCTTTCAACTGCCACTCTGATAGACCCGACAGATATACGCATATCATGTGACACGCAATCAAAATGTACAAGATCGTTCGTGTATAAGGGGAGCATAATAAATTTATGATTCAGATATGAGAGACGATCTGTCCGATCGATTCGAGTTTCATCTTCGTTTCAGGATAGATACGCGTCCTTATCTTATCACGGATGGAAACGCTGCCACAACCATGACGACAACAAGCGCGGTAGGACGCGCAATCGATGTAAGACAATGCGTCGTCATCGTCGTCGTTGTCGCAAAACTCGATAATCTCACAATAATCGCGAAAATCCTATCGTGCCAAGCGAGACGGCTTAATTAGCGCGAGTTTCTCAGACGAGTAATTAATACGATAATTTGGCGATAACGGACTCCGTACAGCAATAGCGGCAGCAACGAACCTCTTTTCGAGGGCGGTCGATGAATCGAATATTGTGCTGAAGAGAGTATTGTGAGAGAGAGAGAAAGAGAGAGAGAGAGAGAGAGAGAGAGAGAGAGAGAGAGAGA
>NW_022639600.1:325765-328086 GCF_010583005.1 Odontomachus brunneus
AGAGAGAGAGAGAGAGAGAGAGAGAGAGAGAGAGAGAGAGACTGAGAGAATCAATGAGAACCAAATCGCCGAATACTTCGTGATAAGTTTCGCGCAGCGGCGCGCGCTTATTTTTCTTTTCCATTCCTTGTTTTTTTTTACAGAAATACCGAGCTCGAGCTCCGATTTTTGCGCAAGGTCTTTTTATACATGGCCCGGATATCTCACACTGCAACGGCGAAGGCGACGGTGCAGCGGCAGCGGCGTCGACGTTAATTAAAACGGCCCGTCAATCTTTATTAAAACGGTCCGTCATCGCCGATAATTCACGATTCATACGGCGCGAGGAACCGACAAGTCGACATCAGGGGAAGGGAGCGGGATGAATAAGAGGGGATGGGGACACAAAGGCCGAGCGTCGCGACGTCGACGTTGAATTTCGCGGAATCCCAGCTGGCGTTCGTTAACGCGTGGTTATTAAACTTTTCGGGGCAATGCGCTCCGCTCTCGTTAAGATTCACTGCGATTATCTCGAGCTCCGACTTGACGAGCGCGCGAGTCGGTGACAAGTGGCTCTTAACGAGAACCGCAAAAGATAATTAACTGCAGCCATGCGATCGCTCTCGCTTTGCGAAAGCTCGTCCAGCTGCGAACAAAGTCACCGGAAAGCTGAACCCGGTGGAGGACAAGAGGGTCGACGAGTAAGCAGCAATGCTCTGAAATTTTACACCGTAGCCGGCCGTGGTCGTCGTCGTCGTCGTCGTCATCTACGTCGTCGCCGCCGCCGCCGTCGTTTTGTAATCCTCTCTTCTCTCGCTGGATACTTGTTCGCACGCGGTTTCGTTCGAACGTCGCCCTCGTTCCAATAATCTCTCCTGTGTTTCCGTGATAGTTGCTTGGGCTCCTCGTCGGTCTCGATAACGCGAACTCGAACACATTGCAGCTGACAACGCAGTCAGACAACAACGCACGGAATGGGACGTTACATTTTTCAGACACGTGCGATGGAACGAAAAGAGAAAGAGAAATTAATCTTTTCGTGATATGTTAATATGAAAAACGTGTATTATCACGTAAAAAGAGACAAAGATGGAGTCTCAATTAAACAAATTGTGATGTGCAAATCCGATAAAAGACAGCTATTTGCACCACTCAACTCTGTGCGGTCCAGCGTGCGAAAGCTAAGGATTAATTTATCGGAAGATGCGCGGCGTGATATGCACGCATAAACGATCGGCCCAAGGTCTTTTCTTAGATCGATGCTCATCGCTTTTGCGCGCGAACAAGATGCGCGGAGATCACAGGAGCAGCCACCAAGGCCGCGGCACTAATTAATCACCGGCGATAAATCGGCGTATCGCATCGCGGAGCTATTCGGGGCTGGAAGTTGAAGATGGACGAGGGAGGAGAACGGGGGGAAGGAGGGGAGAAGGAAATTCGGTGACCGACACTTTCGTCAGCGGTGATGGATCATTCTACGTCGTCGCGGCGGAGTACGCGAATAAACAAGCGCGTAATCTCGGCCGAACTGAGCCGAGCTCGCTAAATCTGCGAGTTGCGTATTCAATGTTCAGAGGCGTGGAAACTCGAGGGGAGTCTCCAGAACTTGAAAGCTCCGAAGATCCCAAGATCCCCAAGATCCCGCCGCGAGACAGCCTGAAGGATCAGAGACACGGCGTGAAATCCCGAGGATACGAGAGATACTGAAATTAAAGTTCAAATCCGAGGGAATACGGACGGCGTGGAATACGGTTACGGATTATCGAAGAACATCTTCGGCTCAAGTCCCATCGAAGTCCCAGCGAAGAAGAACGGACGCGGGCTCCTCCAGAAGAAAAGACGCGCTGCTGGCCGTTTCGCGCGAGCGCGATTCGTCGCGTCACACGCAGTGCACAGTGCGTGTCCTTACGGTCATTCTCTCCATTAGTCGGCATTGAAACAATCAGCACTCGTCCAATCTTCCTAGACCACAACGGGGCAATATCGGCTGCCCGGCTGCTCTCCTTCCCTCGCAGAGAGGGATTCCCCCTCGTTTCGTGTTCAAACAATCGCGGGGAAAATCGCCCGCGACCAGCCGGGATTGACGAGAATTGACGAAATTATCGTTGCGTCGGATACGCCGGACGCGGATGAGACGGCGAGCGGACGTTGCCTCGTCGAAGTTCGCCGTCGATCTTATTGCTAGTTGAACGTCGCGATACGGAGGAACGACGAGCAGGAGGGAACAGCGAGGAGAAGGTGAGAAGGCGCAGGCAGAACGAGAGAGTGAGAGAAGAGAAGAGAGAGCCCTCCCAAAGGGAGGGAGGGAAAGAGATAGAGAGAGAGAGAGAGAGAGAGAGAGA